>NC_079511.1:17942703-17954449 GCF_000801105.2 Raphanus sativus
ACGGGGAAAATGGAGATATTCCTCAGAATTCAGACTCCTTGGAGCCTAATCCTACGAATATCTCCGGGGGCACCACGACACCAGGTCCCGAACAGGAACCTCCCTCGTCTCTTCATAACAAAGTTGTAGGAAGAGAGGACTGGAGAACACCAATCATGCAATACATCCTGGAGGAAAAGACTCCACCCAATAAATGGGAGGCTCGAAAACTCAAAGCATTGAGCGCAAGATACTGCATAATCAATTCTGCCCTCCATAAACGAAGCGTTTCCGGACCTTACCTAAAATGTGTTCATGGCCCCGTTGCTATGAAACTCATGAAGAAAATGCATGACGGCTCCTGTGGAAACCACTCCGGTGGCAGAGCTCTAGCTATCTGAATCAAAAGACAAGGCTATTTCTGGCCTACCATTATTGCAGACTGTGAGGTCTACCCTTCCTCATGCGACAAATGCCAGAGGCATGCACCGATTATACACCAACCTGCAGAAAAGCTATCCAACATATCTGCTCCTTATCCATTTATGAGGTGGTCCATGGACATCATAGGACCACTAGTAGCGTCAGGAAGTGGAAAGAAGAAGCTACGCTTCCTCTTAGTCCTAACAAACTACTTCACGAAATGGATTGAGGCTGAAGCTTTCCAACAGGTAACCAGATTCGAAGTCGAACGATTTGTGTGGAAAGACATTGTGTGTAGACACGGCGTCCCATTGGAAATCGTTACTGACAATGAAGGGCAATTCATATCTCACGACTTCAAAATATTTTGTGACAAATGGATGTGGGAACCGAAATTCGCACTGTCGATTTTGATTAAGTAAAACGGAGGAAAGCTAAGTAAACCTAACTTTCCCTGAAGGTCCGGATTCTCTGCGACAACCAACGACAAGTGATCAAATAAATGCGGAAAGGTTTTATTGAGATTTGGACTGGACCTTAAGGAAGGCTGCCTACGTACCCCTTTCGAGGATCAAGTCGGACGTAGTTCAGTTGGAAGGGTTTGAACAAGAGATCGAACTGCCTGGCGGAGTTCGTCTAGTACGAGCGTTAGTCACAGAAACAGGCATGTCGAGAATAATGCCTAGGGTTTCTATGTGCGAAACTCTAAGTAAAAGGATTATTAGATCCTTCCGAGAGAGACAGGAGCCTGCAGACAAGATGAAAATAGAACGAGAGGCGGCCGGACGTTCTAGGTCCTACCTTGCTAGTCTACCGCCTGAATTCTAAGTTCTTAACCTAACAGGAGCTCTCTAGGTCTCCAATCTCGGATTTCTCTCTCTCTTAATGATTTTCGCTCCGCCTTTCCTCCTCTCCCAAAGCTCCTTTATATACTCCTTCTTATGACGGTCTTTTCTCCTTTTGGGCCGCGAAGCGGGCTTTTTCCATTTTCGTCGGCCTTCATGTTTATCGGGAAACTTGACATTTATCTTCGGGAAACTTGACATTTATCCTTCTGGAAATTTAGCATTTATCTTGTTATGTGAAGATAAACGTAAATCGTCGTAACTATCTCAGACAATCATAAGCGGACTGTCTGATCGGGTTTGGTCCCTTTCGGGCCGTTTCTAGGACTTCCGTTGTTTTCTACGATTTCTTCGGAAGATCTTCAATCCTTCGTAGAGTTGAGATGAGTGGTGTCTTAAGATAACCATCACTGTTTCGCACGAAGAATTTAAGATCTTCCTTTCCGTTGATATCTTACGAGTTTCCGAAGTGTTTCCGACGATCTTAGTTTGGAGTAAGAGCGGGAGTTTTGTACGCGGAATCTCAACGATTCGTTCCGCGAAAACTTGGGAAAGACGCAAAGTACAGACTTCTGACGGCCGGGGCCTAGAACTTATGCACGGAAGCTTGTCATCCGACGACCCGAGCCAGCACAGGGCTAGCCGCCCGGCGGCCATGGCCAGCACGGGCGCTAGCCGCCGGCGGCCACGGCCAGCACGGGGCTAGCCGCCCGGCGGCCACGACCAGCACGGGCGCTAGCCGCCGGTGGCCACGGCCAGTACGGGGCTAGCCGCCCGGCGGCCACGTCCAGCACGGGCGCTAGCCCCCGGCGGCCACGGCCAGCACGGGGTTAGCCGCCCGGCGGCCACGGCCAGCGCGGGGCTAGCCGCCCGGCGGCCACGGCCAGCACGGGCGCTAGCCGCCGGCGGCCACGGACAACACGGGGCTAGCCGCCGGCGGCTACGGACCAGCACGTGCGTCTCGACGAGGGCTTCGATTTGATATGTTGATCGTTTTCTGGGTTCTCACGGTTTGAGACAACGGGCTCTTTGAAGTTTCCCGGCGGCCAGGACCAGCACGGGGGCTAGCCGCCCGGCGGCCAGGACCAGCATGGGGGCTAGCCGCCGGCGGCCAGGACCAGCACGTGCGTCTCAACGAGGGCTTTGATTTGATATCTTGATCGTTCTCTGGGTCTTCACGGTTTGAGAGAACGGGCTCTTTGAAGTTTCCCGGCGGCCAGGACCAGCACGGGGCTAGCCGCCGGCGGCCAGGACCAGCACGGGGGCTAGCCGGCGGCGGCCAGGACCAGCACGTGCGTCTTGACGAGGGCTTCGATTTGATATCTTGATCGTTCTCTGGGTCCTCACGGTTTGAGAGAACAGGCTCTTTGAAGTTTCAAGGCGGATTCCTTGTCGTTCGGCCTATCCAAACTTAGATCACTTCCCGTTTCTTCCGTATACTTTCGTATGGTCGTGTCATCTCAGCTACAGACCTAATGTCTCTCGGTTCTTCTTGATTGTATCATCGAAGTTTTACGACTAAATCTGAGTTGGTTTTCTCGTAAAGTTTATCGTGTAAAACAAGAACGATCGACTTTAACATAGTTTTTTAAGCTGTACGACTTGTTTTGCTTTCGATGCTTGTTTTATGGAAAGTCCGCGCATGATAAATATTTTTAGCCGTTGATTTCGAGATAACCGTTTTTGACCCCAACAGTTAGCCCCCAGCCTGTAAGACGCGGAAACGATCTTGCGGGCGGAAGATTATGAGTTGAAAATCGAAATTTTTGGCTAAGAGTATTTCATTGCGGAAATCCACATCACCTTTGATTGGCGATCTCGAACGTGACGTCGGGAAGACCGTGAGTTCGTTGCTCAACTTCGACTTGATTCTTGCTGGTCTGAAATCCGTGTGCACCCTTGTACTGCATTCGGAGGGTTCGGAGGACCAGGACCACGCAGTCAAGGATCGTGAAGCCGGCGCATATGAGACATGCAGCGGTGGTGCGACCAATGGAGGCGACGGTGAGACCGTTCCTACTTTGGGTGAGTTTTGAGGATGAAGGTGATGCTCCGGGAGCGTCTAGGTTTATCAATCCCTTTAGAGATTTTTATTTTGATTGTGTTTCGGCCGTTAAGAGGCCATGATGTGTATTTGCGGGACTGGCTGTTGGTGGCTTCGAATCCCGGCCTTTTTCAGGGCATCTGTTGAACTCTGCGGCTTAATCTTTATAAAATATTAATGTTGCGTTTTCAGAAACTTCTGTCTATCGAAGTTAGAGGGACAGGGTGTGAGTTGTCGTCTCATTCCTGCCTCCCTGATGATCACCGTATCCGTCGTTTGTACAAAGCGAGATTTTCCTGCGGTTTACGATTTAGGCGAAAATTCGTGAAAACGTACAGACTTGAGTGAAGAGACAAGTTTTGGGATCTCGCGTCGTTGACGCTTTGCCTATGAGATGTTAAGATACCAGCAAGGCTGGGTTTAGGGCAAGACCTAGGTTTACTCTCAGACTGAGGCTGCGCGATGACAAATCGGCTTTCGTTTTCCCTGTTTGTGATTTTAACCTGATTCGTACCGGTTTAAAATCCGCAAAGTGGTATCGGCTTATATGATTTGTCTGGGCACGAATCGAGCTACTTCCTTTACGAAGTGCTGAACCAAATTTGGATTTTTTGTATAGCGCGCTATGGGATCCTTGTCGGATGTAAAAGAGCCTACCCTTAGATGGCTTGTCTGTTTAGGATGTTAGAGTTCGTTTGTTGTGATCATCAACAACGATATGATGCCGTTTAGAAGTCGTGTGAAGGTTTTATCGAAAAACGAATGTTCAGGCACGAAGCGACGTCTCGCAGTGCTTTGAAGTTTGTTTTTCTTATGCCATAAAGGATTATGGGCTTTTAGAAATCGCGGAATGTTTCCGGGCGATAGTTTTATGGTTTGTTTGGTGGATAATGGATCCACTGTTAAGGCCGTTAGGCGAATTAATTGTGGAAAGTTTTCGAAAATTTTGGGAGCGTGCGAGTGTACGCACCCCACTCCCCCCCCCTTTAAATCGGGGAGGGATAGCTGAACCCACCGGTTGGCGAGTTGCCTACGTACCTCTTTCGAGGATCAAGCCATCTCGTAGTTCTGTTGTCCACGTTTATGTTCTAGTGGTAGTATTTCTTGAGATGCATCGCATTCCAAGTTCTCGGGATTTTTACGTCTTGCATGTTTGCGATTTGATACGAGCCTGGTCGGACGACTTTTATGATTTTGTATGGTCCTTCCCAGTTTGCTCCCAGTTTTCCTGCGTTTCGTTCGGCAGTGTTTTGGAAGACTTTTCGCAAGACCAGATCACCCTCTTTGAATCTTCGATGACGTACGTTCGCGTTGTAGTATTTTGCGGCGGCTTTTATGGTAATTTTGAATTCGGATGAGGGCTTGGTCGCGACGCTCGTTGATGAGGTCAAGATTATCCAGCAGCATGGTATTGTTCAGGTCTTCCCGTTCGGGAAGAAATCTCCCCCGTACGCCGGGGAATTCTACCTCCGTCGGAATCATGCATTCTGCTCCGTAAACGAGAGCGAACGGAGTTTCCCCCGTTGCTCGTCTTGGAGTGGTTCGATAAGACCAAAGGACCCCTTCGAGTTCTTCTGCCCATCGTCCCTTTTTGGCTTCCAAGCATTTTTTCAATCTGTCTAGGACGGTTTTGTTTATGGTTTCAGCCTGTCCGTTGCACTGCGGGTATCTGGGAGTAGACTTGTTAAGTCGTATTTTCCATTTTTCGCAGAATGCCTCGAATCGTGTGGAAATAAACTGAGATCCGTTGTCCGTTACGATTTCGTATGGGACACCGTGTCTGGTTATGATGTTTTTCCAGACGAAGTTCTCGACTTGCACGTCTTTGATACTTGCGTAGGATTCTGCTTCCACCCATTTCGAAAAGAAATCTGTGAGGACCAGCAGGAAACGTTTTTGTTCCGATTTGTGTAGTGGTCCGACGATGTCCATTGACAACCGCATGAAAGGGTACGGAGATGAGACAGAAGAGAGGATTTCGGCGGGCTGATGAATTGTTGGAGCGTGCCGCTGACACTTCTCGCATTTCCGAGCGAACTTCTCGCAATCTTTTACCATAGTTGGCCAATAGAATCCGTGGCGTTTTATTTTTGTTGCGAGAGACCTTCTGCCGGAGTGGTTTCCGCATGATCCGGAATGAACATCTTCCATGATTTTTCTCGCCTTTTCTCCTTCCGCGCAAGTCATGAGAGGTCTGGAGAATCACCATTTGTAGATTTTGCCTTCCACGGTTACGTATCGTGCTGCCTGAATTTTTATTTTCCAGGCTGCCCATTTTTCCGCGGGTAGGGTACCATCTACGATGTAGGTTCTGATAGATTCCAGCCAGGGAGTGTCGCAGCCATAGTCTGTTTGGTCTGCGTCGTCTTCCGGTTGGTCCTCGTTTTCTTCCGCACCTTCGATCTGTGTTCTGATCAGGTTGGCGATTACCGGCGGCCCGATGCTCGGATGCTCTATGAATTCGACGGGAATTATTCTTTTAAGCCCTGGATCCGAGCTTGAGGCGAGAGCGGCTAAAGCATCAGCTTGGACGTTTTCTGAGCGGGGAATCCTGGTTAGCGCAAATTGCTGAAAGTCGTGGGCCAAGTCTTGGACGACCTTCAAATATGCGTTCATCCTTTCATCCCTTGCTTCGTATTCTCCGCTGAATTGGTTTGCGACTAACTGAGAGTCGCAGTAAGCGTGAATACTTTGAATCTTCAGCCCATGGGCCAATCGTAGGCCCGCAATTAGCGCCTCATATTCCCTTTCGTTGTTTGATGCACGAAAATCCAAGCGGAACGATTGCTCAAGGATTTCTCCTGTCGGCGAAGTGAGTCGGATCCCGATTCCGGATCCTTGCTTGGACGAGGATCCGTCGACATGGAGGTCCCATGTCAAACCAGGATCCTCGTTAGTTAAGCCCGTCGCGGGTAATTCTACCAAGAAGTCCGCGAGTACCTGCGATTTTGTGCAGGTTTTTGGACGATATTCGATATCGTACTCGCTTAGTTCAATCGCCCACTTCGCGAGTCTACCAGACTGGCTTGGACTGTGTAGAATTGTCCGTAACGGAAAAGTGGTAAGTACCACGATGGTATGAGATTGGAAATACGGTCTAAGTTTTCTCGCTGAAGTTATGACAGCGAGTGCCAATTTTTCCATTAGCGGATACCGAGTCTCAGCATCTAGTAATGTTTTACTAATGTAGAAGACCGGTTTCTGTTCTCCGAATTCTTCTTGAATCAGGACGCCACTGACTGCTGATGCGGATACCGCGATGTAGAGGAACAAGGGCTCTCCGACTACGGGTTTTGCGAGGATAGGAGGGGTGGCCAGATACTGTTTCAGCTGTTGGAAAGCTTTCTCGCAATCTTCCGACCACTCGAATTTTTTGTTTCCCTTCAAGGTTTCGTAGAATGGGAGACACTTATCTGTGGAGCGCGAGATGAATCGGTTCAAGGCCGCAACTCGTCCGGTCAGCCTTTGGACTTTCCGCTTAGTTCTCGGGGAGGCCATTTCTATCAATGCGTTGATTTGTTTTGGATTGGCCTCTATTCCGCGGAATGTTACGAGGTACCCGAGAAATTCTCCGGATGCCACAGCGAATCTACATTTTGCTCGATTGAGTTTCATGTTGTGCTGGTTCAATCTCTCAAAGCATTCCTCTAGGTGGACTACGTGGTCGCGTTCGTCAAGAGATTTTACCAACATATCATCGATATACACCTCCATAGTTTTTCCGAGTTGCTCGGCAAACATCCGATTGACGAGCCGCTGATATGTGGCGCCGGCGTTCTTAAGACCGAAAGGCATCATGTAGCAATAGGTCCCTCGGTCGGTAATGAATGCTGTCTTCTCGCGGTCATCTGGATTCATCATGATTTGATTGTAACCGGAGAACGCGTCCATAAACGATAGGAGTTTGTTTCCTGCGGTTGCCTCGACCAGACGGTCGATGTGCGGAAGCGGAAAACAATCCTTCGGGCATGCTTTGTTGAGATCAGTGAAGTCGACGCACACTTGCCATTTCCGGTTCTTCTTCTTGACGATGACGGGATTGGCGAGCCAGTCGGGATATCTTACTTCCGTTATTGATCCAACTTTGAGGAGTCTTTCGACTTCCTCATTAACCGCAGTTGCCCGTTCAGGGCCTAACTTTCGCCTCTTTTGTTTTACGGGTTTATGAGTTGGATCGATGTTGAGTTCGTGACATGTTATGTTGATGTCGATTCCCGGCATATCTTCTGCAGCCCAAGCGAACGTGTTAAGGTTCCTTTTGAGACATGTTATGTTGATGTCGATTGGCTCCAATTTCCACGCACCGCTCTGGGTTAGTCTCGTCGAGGCAGACCGAAATAACCGGTTCGCAAGTGGGCTCACGTTTCCCTTCTAGGGCTTCAGCTCTTTGCAATTGCCAGAAGATTTCTGGAGGATCCTGCGATGCTGGTTTGTGGGTTGCTTGTTTTTTTGGGTTAGTTTCGGACTCAGAGTTTTTTCGTTTTAACCCAGCGGCCAAGCAGACTTGCGGTGCTTTACGATCTCCTTGTATTGTTTCAACTCCTAGGAGGGTCGGAAATTTGAGGCACTGATGGAAAGTCGAGGGGATTGCTCGCATGGAGTTTAACCACGGAGTCCCGACGATCGCGTTATATGCTGCTGGACCGTCTACTACCAAAAATTCCACCATCTTCGTGACGCTCCTGGCTCCGACCGAGAGATTGACTGAGCCGAGGGTCATCGTGATGTTTCCTGAGAGTCCGATTATTGGATTAGGATCGTCTGTGATAGCGCTTAGGTCGATTCCCATCCTCTCGAGAGTGTTTTATATATAATATTTGTCGAGCATCCGGTGTCGACCAATATTCTCGCTACGTCGATGTCCTGGATCGTTAGTCTGATAACGAGGAGTTCGTTGTGAGGTTTGGCTTGACCAGCCGTTGCTCTGTCCCCGAATGAAACGATGTTGCGGACAGGTGATGCGGTCATGCTGTTGTTACCAATCGTAGGTTTTTGAGTAAGAGAATCCGACCCCCCCTCCTTCTAGCGCCAAACTGTGGGAACCGAAATTCGCACTGTCGATTTTGATTAAGTAAAACGGAGGAAAGCTAAGTAAACCTAACTTTCCCTGAAGGTCCGGATTCTCTGCGGCAACCAACGACAAGTGATCAAATAAATGCGGAAAGGTTTTATTGAGATTTGGGACTGGACCTTAAGGACTAAGGATCAAGTCGGACGTAGTTCAGTTGGAAGGGTTTGAACAAGAGATCGAAATGCCTGGTGGAGTTCGTCTAGTACGAGCGTTAGTCATAGAAACGGGCATGTCGAGAATAATGCCTAGGGTTTCTATGTGCGGAACTCTAAGTAAAAGGATTGTTAGATCCTTCCGAGGGAGACAGGAGCCTGCAGACAAGATGAAAATAGAACAAGAGGCGGCCGGACGTTCTAGGTCCTACCTTGCTAGTCTACCGCCTGAATTCTAAGTTCTTAACCTAACAGGAGCTCTCTAGGTCTCCAATCTCGGATTTCTCTCTCTCTTAATGATTTTCGCTCCGCCTTTCCTCCTCTCCCAAAGCTCCTTTATATACTCCTTCTTATGACGGTCTTTTCTCCTTTTGGGCCGCGAAGCGGGCTTTTTCCATTTTCGTTGGCCGTCATGTTTATCGGGAAACTTGACATTTATCTTCGGGAAACTTGACATTTATCCTTCTGGAAATTTAGCATTTATCTTGTTATGTGAAGATAAACATAAATCGTCGTAACTATATCAGACAATCGTAAGCGGACTGTCCGATCGCATTTGGTCCCTTTCGGGCCGTTTCTAGGACTTCCGTTGTTTTCTACGATTTCTTCGGAAGATCTTCAATCCTTCGTAGAGTTGAGATGAGTGGTGTCTTAAGATAACCATCACTGTTTCGCACGAAGAATTTAAGATCTTCCTTCCCGTTGATATCTTACGAGTTTCCGACGATCTTAGTTTGGAGTAAGAGCGGGAGTTTTGTATGCGGAATCTCAACGATTCGTTCCGCGAAAACTTGGGAAAGACGCAAAGTACAGACTTCTGACGGCCGGGGCCTAGAACTTATGCACGAAAGCTTATCATCCGACGACCCGAGCCAGCACGAGGCTAGCCGCCGGGCGGCCATGGCCAGCACGGGCGCTAGCCGCCGCCGGCCACGGCCAGCACAGGGCTAGCCGCCAGGCGGCCACGGCCAGCACGGGGCTAGCCGCCCGGCGGCCATGGCCAGCACGGGCGCTAGCCGCCGGCGGCCACGGCCAGCACAGGGCTAGCCGCCCGGTGGCCACGGCCAGCACGGGCGCTAGCCGCCGGCGGCCACGGCCAGCACGGGAGCTAGCCGCCGGCGGCCACGGCCAGCACGGGCGCTAGCCGCCGGCGGCCACGGCCAGCACGGGGGCTAGCCGCCCGGCGGCTACGGACCAGCACTTGTGTCTCCACGAGGGCTTCGATTTGATATCTTGGGTCCTCACGGTTTGAGAGAACGGGCTCTTTGAAGTTTCCCGGCGGCCAGGACCAGCACGGGGGCTAGCCGGCGGCGGCCAGGACAACCACGTGCGTCTCGACGAGGGCTTCGATTTGATATCTTGATCGTTCTCTGGGTCCTCACGGTTTGAGAGAACGGGCTCTTTGAAGTTTCCCGGCGGCCAGGACCAGCACGTGCGTCTCGACGAGGGCTTCGATTTGATATCTTGATCGTTCTCTGGGTCCTCACGGTTTGAGAGAACGAGCTCTTTGAAGTTTCAAGGCGGATTCCTTGTCGTTCGGCCTATCCAAACTTAGATCACTTCCCGTTTCTTCCGTATACTTTCGTATGGTCGTGTCATCTCAGCTACGGACCTAATGTCTCTCGGTTCTTCTTGATTGTATCATCGAAGTTTTACGACTAAATCTGAGTTGGTTTTCTCGTAAAGTTTATCGTGTAAAACAAGAACGATCGACTTTAACATAGGTTTTTTAAGCTGTACGACTTGTTTTGCTTTCGATGCTTGTTTTATGGAAAGTCCGCGCATGATAAATATTTTTAGCCGTTGATTTCGAGATAACCGTTTTTGACCCCAATAATAGAATATCCGCCTGACCTTCTCAACACCCCGACGCCCTCAAGGAAACGGCCAGGCGGAGGCTGCTAATAAATCAGTATTAGCAAACCTCAAGAAACGCCTCGGAACCCAGAAGGAACTCTGGTCAGAAAAGTTACCCGAAGTACTTTGGGCATGTCGAACCACCCCACGAAAGGCTACAGATGAAACCCCTTTCTCCTTAGCCTACGGGATGGAAGCTGTCGTCCCAGCCAAAACCATTGCTGGTAGCCTCCGCCGGGAACTCTGTACGTCCGATCCTGCAGCTAATGACCAGCTCCTGACGGACAGCCTTGATCTAATCGAGGAAAGACGGGACCGAGCTCTGATTTGCATTCAAAACTATCAGCAAGCAATGACACGACAGTACAACTCCAAAGTTAGGCCCCAGCAGTTCGCTGTAGGCGACCTAGTACTTAGGAAAGTGTTCGAAGGAACCAAGGAACCAGATGCTGGGAAGTTAGGAACCAACTGGGAGGGTCCCTACCGGATTATCCACCTGGTACGACCTGGCGTTTACAAGCTCCAAAAGGGGCGAACCGGGGTACCTGAAATCAGATCGTGGAACGCCACAAATCTTAAGAGATACTATCATTAGGTACCTAAATTTCTTGAACTATGTTAGGATTGATCCCTTGACTGGGTACGTAGGCAACTCCGTCATGAGTGCAGCCCCAAACTCATTTCAACACTCTGTTCACCACGACCAAAGGGGGCATATGTCTGATTGAAATCACATAGCCCAAGCAGCAATTGTACGATTATTATGATACCATGTATCACATTGTCAATAAAACAATTATCTTCGATACCTCGACTCTTTAAAAATTCAGGTCCCTACAAACCTGGACCTAAGGTCTTAAAACCCTTCAGATCAACTCAGGTCTCCAAGCACCTGGACCTAAGGTCTTAAAACCCTTAATACTCTCGAAGGTCTTAAAATCTTTCAAACGAAATCAAAATTGATAAACTTAAACTTAAGGTCTTAAAATCCTTAGAAACCACCAAGGTCTTAAAATCCTTCAAACAAAATCAGGTCTCCACGGATCTGAACCTAAGGTCTTGAAATCCTTAACAAAATACAAATGTCTTAAAATCCTTATCAAATCTCAAAAGGTCTTAAAATTCTAAGCAAGTTTCAAAGGGTCTTAAAATCCCACAAACGAATTCAGGTTCCTATGAACCACTCTCAAAAGAGAGCCTAAACCGAACTCAGGTTACTAAAAATCTTGAGCTAATCTCAATATTTCAGGAACTCTTCTTAAGGAACCAAAGACCATTCAAGTCTTCCAGACTTATCATAAAATCCGAGATCTAATTCTGAGAATTCACTAAACCGAATTCATCCAAAAAATGACTAAGTTAAATAAAAAAAACT
>NC_079511.1:17954549-18013175 GCF_000801105.2 Raphanus sativus
TGGAACGAAAATAAAAACCAAGTTTAAATAGTAAAGGGTTTAAAAGCTTCCCCAGGCTACCAAGGGTTCCGAAGACCCTAAAACAAGTCAAGGTTTAAAAGCCTCCTCAGGCTGCAAATCTGGTACATAAACGAAATTAAAGCCCAGTGGGCAAAAGTCATGAAAACAACATTTTCGAGAAGAGCCTCATCATCACGGGAGCTCCTCCCGACACTCTTATCACCTTCAGCTGGTTCACTTTCTTTGGCTGGACCTCCCTCATCTGCCTCCTTATCATCACCAATCTCGGACGCCTCGACTGAAGCTGAATCAGGGTCCACCAAACCTAAGTTAGAACCGTACTCTCCAGAAAAGGGGAGATTGAACATATTGATCTCGAAAGTACCTGAGCTCTCAGAGAGTTGAGAAAGAGGAAGCTTGCTGATCGAGAAGTCTGAGACTTGCGCCTTTTCGTACGCAGCAGCCGCCTCCGACATCAAGGTCATTAGACGATTATACTCGTCCTCAGCATTCTGGATTTCATTCTCCAACATATCCTTCAAGAGGTCGGTGTTGGCCTGAAGCTCTTGAGCATAAATCTGGAGCTCGACCTCATCCTTCTTCTTGGCAAACTTCTCCTTCACGGAGGCCAAGATCTTGTTGTAGGCATCAGCTACCTCTTTCTTTCCTCTCCTACCAGCCAGCTTGACCTCAGCTTCCCGGTTCTTCTGGCTGTCTTGGGACGAAGCAATCAATTCCTTGACCTGATACTCGGCTATCTTACGAGCAGGCTCCAACTCAGCAATCTTCCGGCTCTTCACCTGGATGTCCACCGTTTGACTCTCAATTTTTCCTTGCTGAATGTCGGCTTTGGATCCAAGTCTCTTGACCTCAGCTTGAAGTTCAGAGACCTGAACCCGAGCCTGGTCAAGCTCCACCTTAGTAGCTCTAACTAGCTCAGTAACCTGAGCTAGCCCACCAGTGTTGGGGGCATTGTGAACTGTTTCTTCAAAGTTGAACTGAGCCATGTTGATAGCTCCAGCTAGCTACAAAAACGAAAACAATAACTTACTAAACATCTTCCGAAAAGGATCAAGTTAAAAGACTAGAGTAGAGATCATACCTGACCCATGAAGTGGGCAATCTCAACATTCGCCTCCTTGTTCGTGAGATTGGCGGTTGAGGGAAGGGCGCACCCGGTTCTCTTCATATGCCTCATTAGCGTAGCCAAACCCCACGAGTCATCCAAGACTGATCCAGGCTTCGAGTGAGTGAAGTTCCAGCCGACGGTTCCTCCTCTAGAGGAAGAAGAGGAAGACCTAGAAGTTCTGTCAACTTGATCGGTCCTGGACCTCTTGCTCCTTGGAGACTCAAATTCATGAGTATCCTTCACTATCTGAGGATCAGCTTCCACCTCCGGAACCTCAGGGTGAGGGACAACTTCCTGAACCTTGGGCTCGGAATAACTGGCATCTTTGGCAGGAGCAGAGCCTCCATCATCAAGAACATCCTTCACCGTGTTGAGGAAGGATCCTCCTTGATTCTTGTCGCTTCCTCGAGAGGAGCTGGCAGCTTTAGTCGACCTACCCCTGGAACGGAACGAAGGCTGGATAGGTATTTTCTGTGACTGAGTCTTTTCTGAGGTACTGGCTCCTGACGAGACTGAGAATATCGATTCACCTTCAGAAACTAAATCAAAAGGAAAAATCCTTAAATCCCAGAAGACAAATTCAAGCATTAAGGATTTGAAATCAAAGGAAGAAGTGATATACCATGGATTTTACCCGTTTTTAACCATGGTATACTAGTATTTTACTATATATTTAATCCGTTTTCTAGCCTGTTAGGTATGTTTTCAGGTTCATGAGCATTTTGTGAGAAAGTGATGTTTTTGGAGTATTTAGGAGTACAAGAAATGATACACCCAAGTTGACCATTCAAGACTAAGTCGGAAGTTAACATTGCGATTATAATCGATCGGTACTCATCCTGAGTTGTCGATCGATGTAGCCGAGAAGATCCGAGTAATAGAAGATTATAATTGATCGATACACATTCAGTGTTGTCGATCGATATCGAGGACGAAATGGTTTAGCCGACTACTTCACCAAGACTTCACCAAATTACGAGATTGC
Organism: Raphanus sativus; assembly: GCF_000801105.2. Lineage (NCBI taxonomy): Eukaryota > Viridiplantae > Streptophyta > Magnoliopsida > Brassicales > Brassicaceae > Raphanus > Raphanus sativus. The sequence goes on from NC_079511.1 coordinate 17,956,664, forward strand.
CCCTGACGAGTTTTAATCTAATGGAAATGCTTAAATACTCCTGCTAAGTATTTTTGACGGCAAGTTTTGAAACCCTTTGAAGCTTGAAGCTTTTTACAACCAAAGCAGAGAGTGTGAGAGAGAGACTAGAGTTTTATTTGTTTGAGAGAGATTGGAGAGATTTCTCATCTCCTTTTGTATTTCTACTTTATTCTATCTATGCAATTCTTTGATCAATCTATTGTTATGAATTGTCTAGCTATGTCTGAGTAGTCTACTTATTAGATCTAGGGTTTAAATAGGTTTGTGGGATTAGCCCCAAACTATAATTGCTAAGTTGTGATACTCATCAAATGGATTGTACCCTATGCTTGTTTTAGATTAGCTAACTAGAACATAGATCACTAGGATCTTAGATTATCTTGAATTATCCATTTGAGCGATGCATGTTTCCCGTTGAGAAGAACGACAGTTCCACCTTGAGACCTTGTGGTATTCGGTTCGCGCCTAGGCAGATCTAGAAGCCGTCGATCGATAACCCGACTGGTAAATCGATCGGCACCGCGAAAGGTGTATCGCTCGATATCTCAAAAGGATATCCACCGACTCTTTTTCTGTGTCATCATGCGAAAGGTGTGGCCACAGATCTAGATATTTTAACCAGTGATTCATTCACATATGTTAAGTGGCTGAGATCTATAGTATCATGCAAGCAACTTGTTAAAGCGTTTATAGAGATTATAATCTCCATTCCTGAATAGAAACCCTATGTCTAGCACTCTTTATCCCATTTAAATAACCCTTCATATTGTTAGTTAGAGCAACTGCTTTGCTCATTTTAGGAATTGTTATTTTCATTTCTATCATATAAACCAACCTTGCCTAGGATTGATTAGTAGATTTTATTTAATTGGTTTCCTACCTCCTCGTGATTCGATCCCTAAGTACTACAGCTGTACCTCTTATTTGAGAGAGTAAGCTCTACTGGGTAATTTGAGTACTATCAAATTTGGCGCCGTTGCCGGGGAGCTTTGATCGCCATTAGATTTAATCTTATAAATCTTAGGTTTTTCTTTTACCCCACTTTCTTATTTAAATTTTTCTTGTCTTTTCAGGTACATGCCCAGCATACCAGAAGCAACAAGGGAAATCAACTATTATTCTCAGACGATCCTGCACACTTGGAACGCTCAATCCGCAAAGACCTACGCTCCGCATTGATCGACTGAACCGCATTACCATCGACTGACACTCACGTTCAACAGTCGACCGACACTCAGACAGCACCGTCGACCGATACCATTAGCCGATCCGCATCGTTCGATACTTCTAACCGTATATCGATCGACACTACTCCGCGAAGCATGGTCGCGATTGTCATTCTCAGGCAGGGCGAGAATGGAAACCTGTATGACCAAGATGGTCATCTGCGTAATGCAACAGGTCAGAAACTAGATGCACAGGAAAACATAATCCCTGAACCTGAAGCTAAGGCTACAGGAGAAGCTCAAACACGATCGTTGGCAGACTATAACCGTCCAGACGAGTACTACACCAACAGATCAGCTATTCGACTTCCAGAGATTCAGAAGCCAAACTTCGAGCTCAAGCCTCAGTACTACTCTCTCGTGTCTCAGATACCTTATTCTGAGCAATCACACGAGCATCCTATGGACCATCTGGAGAGGGTCGAGGATCTTATCGCTGCTATTCCTATGGATGGAGTCCCCGAGGACTACCTACTCTGCAAGCTCTTCAAATACTCACTGATTGGAGAAGCTTCGCACTGGCTCAAGCAGCTACCTACAGGATCACTGACATCCTGGGCCGACATCAAAAACGCCTTCCTGCGTAATTTCTTTGATGAGGCACGCGCTGAAGACTTAAGAAGCAAAATCGCCACTTTCGCGCAGAAGCCTAGTGAGACTTTTAAAGACGCGTGGATCAGATTCAAGTTCTTCCAGCGAGACTGTCCACACCATGGATTCAATGAAGTGCAGCTGTTAAGCACTTTCTACAGAGGTATCGCCTTAAGGTATCAGATGGCTCTCGATACTGCTAGTGAGGGGAACTTCAACACTAGGAATCCAATAGAGGCTGTGAGACTTATTGAGAACCTAGCCAACAGCAGCAGCACCAAAAACACTGACTATGACAAGAAGAAATCGGTTGCAGCCATCGGTGAAGACAAGATGAATGAAGTCAGAGCCAAGATAGATGCTTTACATGCATTTATGGGGCAGCCAGTTTGCTCAGCTGAAGAAGGAGAGGCTAGAGAGGATGATACATAGGAAGTTGTGAACTGCATTGGAGGTACTGGATTTCAGAGATATGGAAACCAGAGTGGAAACGGAAAACTTTTTTGGCAGTGGTCCGAAGAGTAACTACAACCAGAGTTCACAGTATCAGAAACCCTTCACCAACACAAGGAACTACGGCAACTCAGCTTACTAAAACCCACTGCTACCCACCCAGGAGAGTAAGTTTGATGCCATGATTGATAGAGTTCTGGAAGGTCAGCAGAAGCTTACAGTAGACTTCAATGGGAAGATTGATTCTGTCTTCAACAATCTGACCACGAGGTTAGACACCATCTGCACTCAAGTTAAGAAACTTGAGACACAGATTGTCCAGACTGAAGACTCTATCAGGAGGATTGGAACTTCTAAGGAAGTAGGGGAAGGAAATAGGAAACACCACGTCAATGCTATCATAGATGATGATTTCTGGCAAGTGGTGAAACAGGAGAAGCTACAAGAAGGAGACTTTGAAGTGGAAAGTTCACTAAGTCTCGGTGGATCGCAATGGTGTCGATCGATACCAACTACTCCACATCGATCGACATCGATGATGTCTTTTCCGGATACGCTTGCAGACTGCAACGCGGTTAGGATATTGACACATGCTGAATTCACGGCTTCTCATCCATACCCACCCACCCACACCTACGAAGATATCGACCGACGAGACGAGCCACTCATCGATCAACACAACGAAGATAGCCGTATCGATCGACCCTATTCCCTACCTATCGATCGACACGCACCTCTCACATACCGAGTGCAACTACCATCGATAGACAGCAACCGAATCAATGCACTCAGACCCACACTGAAACCACAAGCTACCCCTACCGACATAACTGGTAACCTTTCAGACACTACACCTGCATCAGAGGAAACTGAAGGAAGAAGGTTAAGGAGTCGGAAGGAGAAGATTCCTAAGAACCTTAAGAGGGAAGCTAATGAAAAGGAGATTGATGGTTTCACTAAGAGAGTTATCGGAATCCCACCAGAGAAACCTTTTGAGGAGGTTTATTTCACAAAGAGATTGTGGATGTTCTTCAGAGAAACAAGGGAGACTGAAACTGACATTAGGAGAAGGTTTGACAACGTCAGAGAAGAGATGAGGAAAAGGATTACTTTGCTAAAGAAGAGTGATCCTGGGAAGTTTGCAATACCCTATGTGGTACAAGGGATTGAATTTCCTCATGCACTATGTGACACTGGTTCATCAGTCAGCATCTTACCAAAGGGCATGGCAGACCATTTGGGCCTGCAAGTAGAGCCTTCACCACAGATCTTTACTTTCGTGGATTACTCTCAGAGAAACTCTGGAGGCTTCATCAAAGACCTGGAGGTACATATTAGTGATACTATCGTCTCTATGGATTTTCATGTCCTAGACATCAAGCTAAATTGGAACTCTTCCCTCTTACTTGGAAGAGCATTTATGGCTACAGTAGGAGCCATATGTGACATGAACAACAACAGGATGTGCTTGACTATGATAGATCCAGATATCCACTACGACCCTGTCAAGCTTGGCAAACCACCAGCCAAATTAGTTGTAAAGGAAGATGATACTGGTATCATCGCAGTTTGTCATTGTGAAGTCGAGTACGAGACAGAGTACTCGGGATCGATCGACAGTACTTTGACGTCATCGATCGACACTTGCAAGTCGGAGGAGATCGACAACAACTATGGATCATCGATCGACAGAGACCCACCAGATGATCAACTCAATCTACCAGATCATTGCTACCCGAATTTCGACATCCCACCCAACCGAAAGGAAGATGATTACTCAGTAAGGAGTTGGGCGGATAGCGGATTTCATGAGAGTTTTGCAGTAGATATAGCCACCTCTTCCCACAGTAGAGACCACAGTGAAGAATATGATGAAGACTTTTGGGAAGAGAGAGCTTGGGAAAATTACTTGGAGAATGAAAGATTTGCATTTTGATTCCCACAATCGATCGACATCAACCGCCCACCATCGATCGATTATCTACTTCATCCAGCAAAACGACATCGTCCATCGATCGACATTGCCAGTATAATACTGATCGATATTAACCCGGACGACTTAAAGGACAAAATCAGAATTTCACCGATTAGGGCAACACATGGGTATAAAAGGTTGACAACTCAAGCCACGAAAATTCAAAACTTTTCACCTTCTACCCAGCAGTTTCCAGCATTCAGAGATTCATCAATGGAAGACTGCAACAACATGTTCACTCGATCCAACCGTGCAGCTAGACGTGCACCATCAATCGCCACCACCACACACCCATCGATCGACACCTTCAACAGAGCTCAACCGAGATCTCATGAACCTTATGATGTCAGGAACGTTTCACTAACACCTGATGAATTTGGAATTTTCAGGGACACAGATGGCTATGCAAGAGCTATGGATGGAAGAGTCCTGCACATAACAAGAGAGGACATAGCAGACATCCTCCAAGTTGCTAATGGACCGGAAAACCTGTTCACACAGCAACGTAGCCAAGCAGACATCCTACATCACGTTCAGGACAACCACAACACCAACACTAGGGAGAGTACAGTTCCTCAACACTTCGGTCAACCTCAACATTCACAATCGATCGACATCGTTTCAACACCGTCGATCGACGGCGGATATCCCGGATCGATCGACAGACCAAGAGTCAGATCGCCCGACAGACGATTGGAGTTTGGACGACGTGCCTTCAATACTAATGGATCCAGGAGATTCAAGTGGGAAGCTAAGGATGAATGTGGTGTCTACAGAGATGAGTTTGGCTATGCTAGAGGAGTTGATGGTGAGATCATCCATGTTACCAAGGAGCAAGTAAAGAGACTTTTGGATAGAGCATCCCTTTTTCACAAAGGTTGCTTACGACTTCCAATACACACACGCCCCTACCATGCATACACACCACCACCAATACCTTACAGTAGAGAGGAGGTGGATGATATGGTGACTGATGTATGGAGAGCTCAGGCGCACCTTGAGGCAAACATGCACACATTGGTGGAAGACACTGTCCAGCCTTTGGATGTTAGTTACAAGGACTTCCAGAATGATATGGCTGAGATAAGAGTGGAGCTTGGAAAGATATTGACCATGCTTGAGAAAGAGGCTATGCCACCAGTATCGACCGACAGAGTACCTGTACCATCGATCGACATCGGCAAGACTACATCCATGGACCGACCAGAATGTTCATCACCTAAGAAAGATGAATGGGAGGTTGCTTACATCAATACTCGGATTGGAGACATCTACAGCCCTCTCAACAACAATGTCGAATGGTTAAGCAAGAGGATCGATCTTCTACAGAAAGAGTTGGACACACTTCGCCAGAACGACCGAGCTGAGCATGCTACTTTTTCATCGACCAACACATATACTTCATCATCGATCGATAAAAGGTTCGCAGAACTGGAAGATAGGATGACAGCGTATGTAAGGAAGCATGAAATTTTCAGTTCTCCTATCCTGCGACACCAACACACAATGTCACAACAGCTGGACAAGCTAGAAAGAGACATGAGCATTGTTCAAGCTTATATTGATCTTCGTGATAACAACGAAGCATCGATCGACAGGTCTGAACTAACATCGATCGACAGACAGCCACCACTAGCGAGACAAGCAGGCACTACAGCAGAAGTTGATGAACTTAAACATGAGCTGTACGAGGCTATGTATGCTATGGAAAGGAGATTCAACGGGACCTGTGATACCATTGACTACACTGTTAACGAACGGGTTAACAGCCTCTGCAGAACTACTCGCCACATGAAGGGCAATATACATGCTCTGCAGTACCAAGGATAGTGTTCATAGTCGATCGACACAATGGATGCTGAGTCGACCGACAGACCCCTCAGCGAAATGACCGACGCGCATCTCGTAGCATCGATCGACACCGAGTCTTTAGCAGACCGAGATCAGTTTATTCTGGACAGGATCAATGCATTACAGAGTGAGCTGAAATTATTGTCCGTACATACCTACCAGACCATCGACAGGAAAGTTGACAAAATCGAATACATCGAGAATTCTGTGAGGAAACTTCAAGACACAGTCCTCCAGATAGATAAGAAGCAACTACAAGCAGATGATGCCACAAGAAGCTTTGACGCCACATGGTTCAATAGTAGGAGACACAAGATTGATGATTGCTGTCCGGTAATCAGCAGTTTCTGCACCCCATGAGTCACTCACCTACCACAGTCAAGCTAAATGACTATAACCAAGCGCTGAGTGGGAGGCAACCCACTATTAGGTTTTCTTTTTCTTTATTTTTATTTTATTTTTCTTTTTGCTTTTATTTATCTTTTTCGAATTTATTTTGCAGTTTTTATTAGATCCAAGTAGAATGATAATTCCATCGACCGATATTCACCATTCATATCGCTCGACACCATACGACCATTACTAACGATCGACGTATACCACTACGAATCGATCGACATCTTGTCGATCAGGTTTATTCATTCTAACTTGTTATATTAATTAATTATGTTTTATTTTATTTACCTCACCACCGGGTGTTACACTGGGACAGTGTAATTTAAGTCTGGGGGGAGTTTACTAATATGTGTTTTTATTTTGGTTTTTATTAAAATGTTTTTCAAAATTATTTTTCGCATAAGTATTAAATAGGAACATTGATATGGATTTATATTTGATTGTCTGACCACTCTTTAGCACCATTCTAGATTACTGATTGCAGATAGTACTAAAGATGCTAAAGTGGATCAACTTGCTATCTATATTCACTAGCTAAGATTGTTTGAAGGAACCACAATCTGACCTCCAACACTAATACTGACTTATTTGCTTGTTTTGGGGCTTGGATATCACTGGATCGGAATCCTCTTACAAGTCTGGAAGGTAAAAAGTCTGTGTGTTTCTGGTCCCCTTCCTTCTCTCTCTTCGGCATCTCGAGATCTAAGTTTATGTTATAAAAGATTGAAATGATTTCTTGAGAAGCAGAGGGGTAGGAGTGATTCCTGCGACCCTAGTATTCTAAATCTCAAGGATGATCACACATTGTGGAAACGAGGGATAGGTAAATCACCTGAGACCCCATTATTCGCTACACTTTGTCAAAAATGTATGAGTTACAATGTAAATGTCAATAAGATGGACTAGATGACCTATGTGGCATCGAAACCTGTTGAAATGGAAACTAATAAGAGATTCAGTGAAGAGAGAAAAGGGGAGAAAAGGATAAGAGAAGACTACCTGTGTGTTCAGATACTTGTTTGAGTTGAATCCATGCGTTCTTTGATCGATACTCCCAAGGTAAAGCCTGCACTTTATTTTATGTTAAGAAATGAGGTTAGTAGAAGGGAATGTCAGATGAGAATGGCTAAGTTGTTGACTAGATGAGTTTAGTTGCTAAGTTAGGATAAGGCATGATGAACTTCTGTGATTAGGATGTTTAGACATGAATTGCAAACCCACAGAGTGATGACTTCAATATATTAAATCTTTGAGTTCCTGCTATTTCCAAACATTTTCCAAAGACTACTGTTTTTGCTTGAGGACAAACAAAGGAGTAAGTCTGGGGGAGTTGATATACCATGGATTTTACCCATTTTTAACCATGGTATACTAGTATTTTACTATATATTTAATCCGTTTTCTAGCCTGTTAGGTATGTTTTCAGGTTCAGGAGCATTTTGTGAGAAAGTGATGTTTTGTAGTATTTTGGAGTACAAGAGATGATACACCCGAGTTGACCATTCAAGACTAAGTCGGAAGTCAACATTGCGATTATAATCGATCGATACTCATCCTGAGTTGTCGATCGATGTAGCCGAGAAGATCCGAGTACTAGAAGATTATAATCGATCGATACACATTCAGTGTTGTCGATCGATATTGAGGACGAAATGGTTTAGCCGACTACTTCACCAAGACTTCACCAAATTACGAGATTGCCCCTGACGAGTTTTTGACATAATGAAAATGCTTAAATACTCCTGCTAAGTATTTTTGACGGCAAGTTTTGAAACCCTTTGAAGCTTGAAGCTTTTTACAACCAAAGCAGAGAGTGTGAGAGAGAGACTAGAGTTTTATTTGTTTGAGAAAGATTGGAGAGATTTCTCATCTCCTTTTGTATTTCTACTTTATTCTATCTATGCAATTCTTTCATCTATCTATTGTTATGAGTTGTCTAGCTATGTCTGAGTAGTCTACTTGTTAGATCTTGGGTTTAAATAGGTTTGTGGGATTAGCCCCAAACTATAATTGCTAAGTTGTGATACTCATCAAATGGATTGTACCCTATGCTTGTTTTAGATTAGCTAACTAGAACATAGATCACTAGGATCTTAGATTATCTTGAATTATCCATTTGAGCGATGCCTGTTTCCCGTTGAGAAGAACGACAGTTCCTCCTTGAGACCTTGTGGTCATATTCTGTTCGCGCCTAGGCAGATCTAGAAGCCGTCGATCGATAACCCGACTGGTAAATCGATCGGCGCTGCGAAAGGTGTATCGCTCGATATCTCAAAAGGATATCGACCGACTCTTTTTCTGTGCTGTTGGGGTCAAAAACGGTTATCTCGAAATCAATGGCTAAGTCTATTTGTCATACGAAAGTATAAGGAAGAAACGGAAAGTGATCTAAGTTTGGATAGGCCGGACGACAAGGAATCCGCCTTGAAACTCCAAAGAGCCCGTTCTCCCAAACCGTGAGGACCCAGAAAACGATCAACATATCAAATCGAAGCCCTCGTCGAGACGCACGTACTGGTCGTGGCCGCCGGGCGGCTAGCCCCCGTGCTGGCCGTGGCCGCCGGCGGCTAGGGCCCGTAACGGTCGTGGCCGCCGGGCGGCTAGCCCCGTGCTGGCCGTGGCCGGCGGCGGCTAGAGCCCGTAACGGTCGTGGCCGCCGGGCGGCTAGCCCCGTGCTGGCCGTGGCCGCCGGCGGCTAGCGCCCGTAACGGTCGTGGCCGCCGGGCGGCTAGCCCCGTGCTGGCCGTGGCCGCCGGCGGCTAGAGCCCGTAACGGTCATGGCCGCCGGGCGGCTAGCCCCGTGCTGGCCGTGGCCGGCGGCGGCTAGAGCCCTTAACGGTCGTGGCTGCCGGACGGCTAGCCCCGTGCTGGCCGCCGCCGGCTAGAGCCCGTAACGGTTGTGGCCGCCGGGCGGCTAGCCCCGTGCTGGCCGTGGCCGCCGGCGGCTAGAGCCCGTAACGGTCGTGGCCGCCGGGCGGCTAGCCCCGTGCTGGCCGTGGCCGCCGGCGGCTAGAGCCCGTAACGGTCGTGGCCGCCGGCGGCTAAAGCCCGTAACGGTCGTGGCCGCCGGGCGGGTAGCCCCGTGCTGGCTCGGGACATCGGACGGCTAGTCTTCGTGCATAAGTTCTAGGCCTCCGGGTCGTCAGAAGTCTGTACTTTGCGTCTTTCCCAAGTTCTCGCGGAACGAATCGTTGAGATTCCGCGTACAAAACTCCGGTTCTTACTCTAATCTGGGACCGTCGGAAAAACTTCGGAAACTCGTAAGATATCGACAGGAAGGAAGATCTTAAATTCTTCGTACAAAACAGCGATGGTTATCTTAAGACACCACTCGTCTCAACTCTACGAACGAACGAAGAATTTCCGAGGAAATCGTAAAAAACAACGGAAGTCCTGGAAACGGCCCGAAAGGGACTAAACACGATCGGACAGTCCGTTTACGATTATCTGAGATAGATACGACGATTTACGTTTATCTTTACATAACAAGATAAATGCTAAAATTCCGGAAAGACAAATGTCAAGTTTCCCGATTGAAGCCGACGAAAATGGAAAGAAGCCCGCCTTGCGGCCCAGAAGGAGAATAGACCGTCATAAAGAAGGAGTATATAAAGGAGCTTGGGGAGAGGAAGAAAGGCAGAGCAAAAATCCTAGAGGGAAAGCAGATCCAAGATTTTAGACCGAGGGAACTTATAACTTAGGTGGTTAGACTAGCAAGGCATGACCTAGGACGTCTGGCCGCCTCTCGTTCTGCCTTCATCTTGTCCGCAGACTTCTGTTCCTTCGGAAGAATCTAACAATTCTTTTACTCAGAGTTCCGCACATAGAAACCCTAGGCGTTACTCTCGACACGCCCGTTTCTATGACAAACGCTCGTACTAGACGAACTCCGCCAGGCAGTTCGATCTCTTGTTCAAATCTTTCCAACTGAACTACGTCCGACTTGATCCTCGAAAGGGGTACGTAGGCAGCCTTCCTTAAGGTCCAGTCTCAAATCTTAATAAAACCTTTCCGCATTTATTTGATCACTTGTCGTTGGTTGTCGCAGAGAATCCGGACCTTCCGGGAAAGTTAGGTTTACTTAGCTTTCCTCCGTTTTACTTAAGCAAAATCGACAGTGCGAATTTCGGTTCCCACATGTGTTATCATGCGAAAGGTGTGGCTAGAGATCTAGATATTTTAACCAGTGATTCATTCACATATGTTAAGCGGCTGAGATCTATAATATCATGCAAGTAACTTGTTAAAGCATTTATAGAGATTATAATCTCCATTCCTGAATAGAAACCCTATGTCTAGCACTCTTTATCCCATTTAAATAACCCTTCATATTGTTAGTTAGAGCAACTGTCTTGCTCATTTTAGGAATTGTATTTTCATTTCTATCATATAAACCAACCTTGCCTAGGATTGATTAGTAGATTTTATTTAATTGGTTCCCTACCTCCTCGTGATTCGATCCCTAAGTATTACAGTTGTACCTCTTATTTGAGAAAGTAAGCTCTACTGAGTAATTTGAGTACTATCAAGAAGGTAGGTTGAGTGGGCAAAAGCTTTGCTTTTTACTATATATTGAAATTGCCATGGGAGAATTTGAAAATTCTAACAAGGCTTGTCATGCGAGAATTTGAATACTTTTTACTATATATTGAAATTGCCATGCGAGAATTTGAAAATTCAAATGTGACCACAAAAACTGCCAGGCTCTTGTAATTATCAAATATAATATTTGACAAAGCTTTAACAGTTTGTTTAGTATTTTGAGTAATAAGAAAGAAATATAAATAGTTAACCAAAAAAAAAAAAATATATAGAAAGAGAGGCGAATATCACATGATGGGAGTTGGGACCACCCTTTGGGAACTCAAAATGCTATAACTCTGTCCTCTGATTTGTTAACATTGGTTTAAAAAAGTGGATAAAGAAAGCACTGACCTATGTTTAGAATAAAGCACTTCATCACAATCATTTACATTTTTGTTCTTCGAATGAATCCCTTTGCTACTTCTATGGTCAGTCACCTGTTTTCCATAAGCCGTCGGAAAATAAGCTAACAAGACAAGTCAAAAGAGCAGCAACCATTGAAAGAAAGTTCAAATATATATTCTTTTTCATTAAACCGACAAAGCACGAAACAGAGCAAGTTCTGTAACAGAAGTAGGATGTGATGTGCTCTTGAGTTGGTATGCTAAAAATATCGCAAAGAAATCTCTCAGCTTTTTTTAATATCTTTCAAGTCAAATCATTTACCCTATAAGATAAGATCATCATCAATGTTGCTTCTGCTCCTCCTTCGCGTTATCTGGTATATTGAAAAGTTTCCATTTTTATGTTTTGGTCTAATCTCTTCCTATCTTCTTTGTTGCTGTGAATTGATTAAAAGGTTTTTGGATACTTTCTTTTTAATTAATTTAGCTTGTAGAAACGAAGAAGAAACCCTAGCCCCCAAAAAAATAAATATGAGCCACAACACGACGGCGGTTAATGATTCCGGCCAGATGAAACGTGCCCTAATTGATGCTTCCGCCGGTGCTATCTCCGGTGCTGTCTCTCGCACCGTTACATCTCCCCTTGATGTCATTAAGATTAGGTGTAACATCCCTGTCTCTTAGCGTCCGACCGGAGTTAACGAAAGGAAGTTATGGGCACGCGTATATCCTTTAAGGCAACCCGCCGTGCCCGTTACTAGTCCCAAGAATCGACGGACGCATTGCTTTCTTTGAAATTCCGTTCCACCCGTATCCATTCACTTCTACTTACAGTCCTGCGCAAGGGAAATGGAGATGGAAGGAGTGAGAAATTGAATTACTCAGTGAAGTGGCGCTAGTCCAGCTTGCCCGCAAGACACTCTACATTACTCTATGCGGGAGTCAGGACTAACCAATCACTACAATCAACAGGGCAAAATAAAGTACTTCAAAACAACATCATTTCTAGCAACCTAGCAGTCAACCCATACAACGAACTCAGTCATTTCTACACAACACTTAATAAAAGATAAGACCGACTCGACAACCGCCACAAGAGCAAACTGACTCCAATCAACCTAGACTTAGGACCTATAGCCGTTTACGGATCTTCCTACCCGTCCAGCCTATCCTGAAAAGGGCGCCCTTCTCTCGGGTAACCGTCCCCCCCCCCTCAGCTTCCTAAATGACTATCCGAGTTGCAGCTCGTTGGTCCATCGGCACTGTCCGCCACCCGGTCATAATAGCCATAATTATGCCACGACTCGGCATTGACTCGATCCTAGGCGCTACATCTTCTTATATCCCGCATCTCGAGGTAGGCAATCTTCATTACTTCACGTGGGTACCTCGTGTTAGGCTACTGTCCCACGGGTCACATCACATCCTAGACTCTAGACGCTCACCCGTTCTCGGTGGTCCAAACAGGACTACAAACAAGTTCATTGACATTCCTCTTTCACATTCTCATACTCATTCTCGTTCTTAACCACTTTCACTTTACTCAATCTCTTTCACTTTACTCATCCTCTTTCACTTTAACATTCACTTTTACTTTAACCTTCTCATTTCCTTTCACATAGACTCATAACCCATACTCCACATTATACTCAATATCACTTAGCAGTCAACACTTATAAAACATACACTACTCAAGGTACCAATGCACTCTAACACCATATGCAACTACTTTCACTAGCAACCTACCTTTGGTTCACACTTCATCACATGAGACACAAGATCAATCACATGAACATTCACATCAAATATAACCACATCAACACAAGGCAGTCCATTAGGTCCCATTTAACAGTATGAAGGTTCTTATGCATCATGATCATCCATCTAGCACCCTAGTCTTCAACATGAACTAACACCCTAACTTTCACACAAGATCTAATCAATCCTAGATCCAACGTAGGCAATATAAAGATCAAGGGAGCAAGATGGGTTCAAGACACCTCACCTTAACCTAGAACGAGAGAAGATGAGATCTGAACCACCCCAATGATCAGCTACACAACCACCACCACCCCCACCACCGGCGCCGGCGAGGAGAGAGAAGCGGACGGCGAAGAGAGAGAAAGGGAGGCGGCGCACGGAGGAGAGAGAGAAGGAGAGAGAAGAGAAAAGAGAGAAAGACGGCGGCGCAGGGGGGAGAGCTTGACGGCTAGGGTTTCCAGTTCTCCGGGAATCTCTGGAGCGCTTCGCTTCTCGATTTGTGAATGAGACAAAAAGAGGGGCTGCATCTCCTTTTATAAGGAGTAGGGGCTGGTGGTCTTAGGGTTTTCGGGATATGGGCCGTAGAGAAGCCCGATTTGATTAAAACAAAACCAGGCCCGGGATATGGATGTTACAACTCTCCCCCACTTAACTGGAATTCGTCCCCGAATTCTGCGTGTGAAACTCCCAATTCCCAACATCCTTTACCCAATCGGTACACGGAGCACCAAAACCTTTCAACGGTTTCTGCAATCCCAGATAGCCCTTGGTACCACCTCACTGCAGCATATACTACTCTCAGGTCACTTCAGGCGGTACTACTGCCTTCGAGTTTTCATAGGTCTTCTTCGCTTTGTTCTTAGTTCTCCCCCACTTCGATAATGCATACCCATTTCCTACCACCCGCCATTTCGTTCTCGATTTCGCGTGTCAAGACTCCCGTGCCTAACATTCCGACTTCGTGTGACACCCACTCGTCTTTTGCCATTTAGCGGTTTCATAACATTATCTGGGGCGCTATTACCATCCTTACTCGGCTCAATTGGTGATGTCGGTGCTGGTACCGCCAAGGCAATGGTTGAAAACTGCTTGTAGCCCAGAAACAAGATGCTCTTCTTCTCTATCCACGGTTCCAAAAATGGATAGCGGTTGGGCACGGTTTTCTGCTTTAGCACTGTAGGAGTCAAGCAGCGGAATGTCTTCGATCTGCCATCTAACAAAACTCTCTTTTCCAGGTAGACAAAAATTCCCTTTGGAAGCACAACCAGTGACTTAGCCTGAGGATACTTGCAAGGAAGCTCTGCATGAAACCAATGATCATGAAGGTTTTCCGGTCCTGGGGCATGAGCCATGATACAACCCTCTGGCTCCACTGCTACTAAGTTGCTGCAAGGGAATTGGAACGCTCAATTTGATGGGCTTCATCTTGCTAGCATGCGTCGGATGGGCAGGAAGCCCGCCTATCATCCGCCCTTCTGCAGATAACTTAATCTCAAAATCTTGTCCCCAAACTTTTCAATCCGAGATTCAGGAGCATATGTTCTCGTGCTTCTTTTCGCTTTACTGAAGTTCTCATCAATAATATCCAAGATGCTTTTGTCAATAACTCCGCAGACACGACAGCATAACCCATGTCGTCCTTTAGTATGAAGAAGTGCTCACAGTCTTCCACTTCATCGGTCTTTGATTCATTGCATGAGGTCTCTGCATCCTTGGAACACACTATTGACATGGCCATTTCATTCCAGATATTACCAAGGTCCTCATCTGCTGCTTCAGACTCATTACCACTTTCGTCATCCTCAACGCCCACATAGACACCCTTATTGGTGACCACACCATTTCCAATGGCAAGGACCTTTTCTCTCCTCGTTTGTCCCACGCTGACACCTCTGTCAATGACCATACTGTTTCCTATAGCAAGGAGGTTGCCTCTGCTACTTTGTCCCTCCACCAATGCAGTAATGGCACAAGACATCTCCCTTCTCTTCCCCAAAACAACCTCCTCAAAAACGAACTGCGGCATCACCGGCACCACATCACCTTGACTCTTCCGATGCTGCACAAGACCCGACTGAAACGGGTACATAGGCTTCTCAATCAGAATCAAGAATAACAATCTCAGTGGAAGGAACCACACAGAGAGCCTTCTTCGAACCATCATCATCACCATCCAAGTCATTCGCACAATCCGAAGCCAGCTGATTCTCCAAACTCATAAGCTCTCCTTGACCATCCTCTGCTGCTGTTGCTCCTGCTCCAAACACAGTATGCGCAAGCGACGGATACAACCAGATGCAACGCTTCACCAGCTCCATCCTCAGGTTAGCCACCTTTCCCCACTCCTTAGTAATGCTCCCGAACTTACCTCCGTCTAGAGCCTCGAGCATGTTGATGACCGCAAGGTTTGAGAAAAGTCGGTGTCTTTAGATGAGTACCTGAGCCGCTTCGCTTCGGAGGAGCCGAGAGGGAGTCCTTCATCCTCATGCTTCCTGCTGCGGTGCCCTTTGAGGGGAGGTTGGAGAATCTCCATGAAGGGAACAGAAATCACTAGCTGAGAGGATATCCCGCCATGGTCACGATTCCTGCTTCCGGACACGTCCTTTCTTCCCAGTTTCGATGGTCCAAACTAATCCTGAACTTCCGAAAATGAAATATACTCATCCTACTCCTCCATTCCTTATAACCTAAACTTCAACTTTTACTCGATCATCTTAAAACCAACGAATGAATTCAATAGATAAAAATGGAGTAGGACTACAATAGTTCAGAAAGCTCAAGGCATCTGCACACACGCGGACCGCCCGTAAAAATAGAAAACACCAAAGCTAGCAAATAAAAATAAAACTAGCAAATGAACTCGCATCCTACTCCCGAGAAAGGATCCTACTCGCTCAGCCACCCACCGCCACGCGTGGGGGTACTGTCGTCGTCGGACCCAAGGGCTGCCATGCGAATGTCCCCATCTGCCTGAACCGGATCTCCGTCTTCCCCCAGCACGTAATGATGCTCGATCTTTGTAATATTCTCTGCAATCCTCTCTTTCGCAGTTATGGCTTGACTAGCTATCCTCTTCACAAGGGCAAACTCTAGAGGCTCCAGAACACCATCCAGCTTCTCGCGAATCTCTCTGCGAAGTCCGGCTTTGAACAACCTACACCATTCCTCTGCAGGCTTGGGCAGACACTGCTTGGCGGTGTGCAAGAACTCCTCCAAGTAGTATCTCAGTTTGCTTGACTTCTGCACTGCCTGAACTAGTGCGCCACAGTCGCAGCCGTCTGGTCCCGTAGAAGGCTCTTGTGGGCATTCCCGTTTCTCCTTGGTTGGTTCCACAACGCCCATCTTCGGTTTTTCCCCTCCCGGTTTTCCTTGGCTGGTTTTCTTGGCTTCAATCTGTCCCTCTGCCTCGATCGCGAATCCCGCCATCCGCTGTACCAAGGCGAACTCGAGAGGTTCCAAGACCCCTTTCAGCTGAGCCTGAATGTCCTTACGTAGTCCATGCTTATACCAACTACACCACATTTCTGCGCTCTTAGGCTTGCACAACTTGGCTTGGTTGATGAAGTCCTCCGTGTAGCCAGCAACTGATCGGACTTTCTGCTTATTCTGAAACAGTACTCCACACTGGCACTTCCCAGCAAATGCTCTCGGAGGTTCCCAAGTGACCCTAGCCGCCTTGCTTGGGCGTCCACGCTTCCTCGGAAGGTCGTCATCTGGGGCAAGCTGGAAGGTCGCACAGCCCCGTAGCATGCGCTGCTCCATAGCCATCCTCTGGAAATGTGGCATCGTCACCTTACGGCTCACGGTCTGCTCGTGAGGGTACCCGGTGAACGGAAATTCTCGGAACTGCTCCTCCGGCTCTGGAAACATGGGCTGCACCCAGTTCCCCTCTGCGTCACGGTACAACTTTCGGGCGTACTCCCGGGTGCCCACTTGCCCGTAGTGCATACGCGGCATCCTCCACTCGTAGTGATCAAGCGAAAACATCCTGCCGGAAAGAAAACGATCAGAACCATAATAGAAGCATGGATATAATGGGTGGTTTTTGAAAACATCTCACAACTTTCTAAAGTATCAAACTTTCACAAACTCTTTTTCTTTAAAACAAGATTTGAAAACTTTAGAAATGCCGACCCCTTAGAATAGCACTAAGGGATCTTAACCCCCGCTCTGATACCAATTGTAACATCCCTGTCCCCCGGCGTCCGACCGGAGTTAACGAAAGGGAGTTATGAGCACGCGTATACCCTTTAAGGCAACCCGCCGTGCCCGTTACTGGTCCCAAGAGTCGACGGACGCATTGCTTTCTTTGAAATTCCGATCCACCCGTATCCATTTACTTCTACTTACAGTCTTGCGCAAGGGAAATGGAGATGGGAGGAGTGAGCAATTGAATTACTCAGTGAAGTGGCTCTAATCCAGCTTGCCCGCAAGACACTCTACATTACTCTATGCGGGAGCCAGGACTAACCAATCACTACAATCAACAGGGCAAAATAAAGTACTTCAAAACAACATCATTTCTAGCAACCTAGCAGTCAACCCATACAACGAACTCAGTCATTTCTACACAACACTTAATAAAAGATAAGATCGACTCGACAACCGCCACAAGAGCAAACTGACTCCAATCAACCTAGACTTAGGACCTATAGCCGTTTACGGATCTCCCTACCCGTCCAGCCTATCCTGAAAGGGGCGTCCTTCTCTCGGGTAACCGTCCCCCCTCAGCTTCCTAAATGACTATCCGAGTTGGAGCTCGTTGGCCCACCGGCACTGTCCGCCACTCGGTCATATTAGCCATAATTATGCCACGACTCGGCATTGACTCGATCCTAGGCGCAACATCTTCTTATATCCCGCATCTCGCGGTAGGCAATCCTCATTACTTCCCGTGGATACCTCGTGTTAGGCTACTGTCCCACGGGTCACATCACATCCTAGACTCTAGACGCCCACCCGTTCTCGGTGGTCCAAACAGGACTACAAACAAGTTCATTGACATTCCTCTTTCACATTCTCATACTCATTCTCGTTCTTAACCACTTTCACTTTACTCAATCTCTTTCACTTTACTCATCCTCTTTCACTTTAACATTCACTTTCACTTTAACCTTCTCATTTCCTTTCACATAGACTCATAACCCATACTCCACATTATACTCAATATCACTTAGCAGTCAACACTTATAAAACATACACTGCTCAAGGTACCAATGCACTCTAACACCATATGCAACTACTTTCACTAGCAACCTACCTTTGGTTCACACTTCATCACATGGGACACAAGATCAATCACATGAGCATTCACATCAAATATAACCACATCAACACAAGGCAGTCCATTAGGTCCCATTTAACAGTATGAAGGTTCTTATGCATCATGATCATCCATCTAGCACCCTAATCTTCAACATGAACTAACACCCTAACTTTCACACAAGATCTAATCAATCCTAGATCCAACGTAGGCAATATAAAGATCAAGGGAGCAAGATGGATTCAAGACACCTCACCTTAACCTAGATCTGATCTGAAGAACGAGAGAAGATGAGATCTGAACCACCCCACTGATCAGCTACACAACCACCACCACCCCCACCACCGGCGCCGGCGAGGAGAGAGAAGCGGACGGCGAAGAGAGAGAAAGGGAGGCGGCGCACGGAGGAGAGAGAGAAGGAGAGAGAAGAGAAAGAGAGAAAGACGGCAGCGCAGGGGGGAGAGCTTGACGGCTAGGGTTTCCAGTTCTCCGGGAATCTCTGCAGCGCTTCGCTTCTCGATTTGTGAATGAGACAAAAGAGGGGCTGCATCTCCTTTTATAAGGAGTAGGGCTGGTGGTCTTATTGTTTTCGGGACCTGGGCCGTAGAGAAGCCCGATTTGATTAAAACAAAATCAGTCCCGGGATAGGGATGTTACATTAGGTTTCAGGTATCTCTCTCCTCATCTCCATTAATAAAAGCTTTGCTTTTTATTTGCTTTAGCTTAGGAAGAAAGTGTTTAGCTTTATTTATATCCTTCATGCTCTGTTTAGAGAAACTTAACGTTGTGTCATTCAGGTTCAACTAGAACCGACAACTTCATGGTCTGTGGTACGTGGAAAACTTGTCTGGAGCGTCCAAGTATACTGGAATGGTTCAGGCAACTAAATACATTTTTAGAGAAGAAGGTTTCCGGGTCTGTCTCTTTGAACACTTTCCATCTCTTAAAACCTTTTTCAGGTCTGTTGTGTCATTAGGGGGTTGGTTGCAAGAGTATTGTTCTTCTCTGTTTTTGATGTTTTTTTTGTACTTTGTTTTCTCTCAGGGTTTTTGGCGTGGGAATGTGCCAGCTTTGCTTATGGTCATGCCATATACTTCAATTCAGTTTACAGTTCTACATAAGTTGAAATCTTTTGCATCTGGCTCTACTAAAACAGGTAACATTCTTTAGATTGAGATTTTCTTTTGTTGAATGTTTTTTCTTATGATAATTGTTAATTGTTGTAATCTTTTTTTCTTGGAATTCCAGAGGATCATATACATTTGAGTCCTTATCTATCCTTTGTCAGTGGAGCTTTAGCAGGATGTGCTGCTACACTAGGTTCCTATCCTTTTGATCTTCTTAGGACAATACTAGCCTCACAAGGGGAGCCTAAGGTTTTGTTTGCTTTAACATATGTAAGCCATTTAATGTATATAGTTTAAGCTGCATTGTACTAAACCATATATGAAACCTGTCCACAGGTGTATCCAACAATGAGGTCTGCATTTGTCGATATTTTCCAATCTCGAGGTGTAAGAGGATTGTATAATGGACTAACACCAACACTTGTTGAAATCGTGCCTTACACTGGCCTGCAGTTTGGCACATGATATGTTTAAGCGTTGGATGATGGTAAAGATCATGGAACTATCTTTTCTTCTAAACATGTCTATGTTTTTTTTCATGTTTGGTGACAATCAGGTCATTTGATGTTTCACCAGGATTGGAACAGATACATATTATCCTCCAAAGACCAAATAAACGTGGACACAAACCTTTCTGGCTTCCAGCTCTTCCTTTGTGGGCTTGGGCAGGAACTAGCGCCAAACTCGTCTGCCATCCTCTTGATGTGGTCAAAAAGCGTTTTCAGATTGAAGGTTTACAGAGACATCCGAGATATGGAGCTCGGCTGGAGCAACGTGCATACAGAAACATGTTAGACGGTCTTAAACAGATTCTGATGTCAGAAGGGTGGCACGGTCTGTACAAAGGCATTGTGCCATCAACTGTGAAAGCTGCTCCTGCTGGTGCTGTTACCTTTGTGGCCTACGAGTTTACCTCCGACTGGTTGGAATCAATTTCTTGGTAGAGAGAGATTTTATACTCTTTTTTAACATTTAACATTTTTATTTCTCTTAGCGTTTCCGTTTCTTATAGATCAAGTGTTAAGAATCATATGATCATTGGTTATTGTGGGAGTTATACGAGTAAACATCAAGTGTAGCCGATTTTGTAGAGTGAGATTGTCTTAACTGTGTAGCAAATCCAAGTTATCATGTTCCAGCACATGTTTCTCAAAATAGAGAAAAACACTATGGATCTTTTTCCACTATTTATAATACAATTGTTGAATTTGACAAGATTTTTTTTTTATTTCTTACAAATTTAATATAGAAATAGATATATCACCTTATTTACATTTCTTTTTTATTATATACAAATACTTTCTGAAATATTGATGTTTGCTGTATATATATACATAATAGATCTTCCATATTGTTTTCTAATGTTATTTGGATGGTTATACAGACATCTTGGTCAGAAGGTTTAATACTAAATTTTTTTGTTTATATTAAATAACATTTAATCTAATGTACATTATATATCAAGCCATATAAATTATCTGAGGATTAAAATACAAGCTAAAAGTTGATATTCAATTTTTAAAATTTGTTACTAAACAAGACAAAAGGCAAAAAAATGTCATTAAAACAGATCTTTGAAAAAGATATTCGTAGTATAAAGATTTTAAAATACCGAAATATTAAATTTATGATAGAATTATATACAAAATCATTTCCATCAATGATAGATTTGAATCAGACCTCTCATAATTATATACATGCATGATTAAGATTTCTGAATTGGCACTATATAAAAGGATTCACAAGATACTACAGATATCAGAGAAACAAGTTATAAGAAAGAACATTTAAAAAAAAAAGTTATAAGAAAGAACAACAAAGAATGGGTATTCAAAGATCTACATATAATGTCATTGCAGTTTCTATCATTGTCATGTTCTTAATCACAGGTCAGTCAACTAGCACAGTTTGTTTTTAGTGTCTATAATTATCAGGACATGATCCACGATTTTGTAGTACTTAAGTTTCAAATTTTGGAAGAACTTTAAGAACGTTCTTGCTCATGTAAAGTTTTTTGTTTTATAGAGTTGAGAGGGTTTATAATATTGATGATAATATATGTTTTAATTGGTTATGCATAAATATTTATAGGATCAGAAGCTAGACCAGGGATACATGGTGACTCTGTTTGTCCAGGAGTATGTCAACCCGGAGTTGAACCAGTCTGCAGTACACTCTGCGGTAACTTAGGGTTTCCTCAAGGCTACTGTCAAGGATTAACGTGTTGTTGCAACCAATTCCCCTCCCCACCTCCACCCTCACCCCCTGCCCCCCGAACCCTTAATTATCCCTTCTACTTGATATATAGTTTGTTAACTCTCGGAGTCTCGGTTAATGGTCTTTTATCTTTTGAATTAAACATTAATTAAGTTCTCATTTAAACACTAATAAATTAAAACGTTTATGTAATATTTTCATAATCAATTGTTTCATATTAAAAATATTAATAAAATAAATTTATGATTACTGTTCCGTTTATATTTCCTTGGTTTTGAAAAGACGAGAATTTATCACAATTCACAACCTCACATAGATAACTTTAGAAGAGAACTTGTTCCCTAAGAAACTTAATTAATTAACAATCTATTTCTGATTTGGTCTAGCATTAGAAGTAGAAGAAGACGAAGAGTATAGCAAAGAAGAAGCCGAGAAACTCGTGCTACTACTTCTCAAATACTTAGCCGTTTGCTGCATAGCAGAAGAAGACAAAGACCAGTGCCGGTCCTGAAATATTCATGGTCCAATACGATATACAAAATTGAGGCCCCTATATAATATATAAAAAATATACCCATAGAAAACTCAAGTTTATAATAAAAAATTATAATGTCCTCAAAACTAAAAAAAAATATCAGTTTTTAAATATAGATTTTTTTGCATTTTTTTCCTGCAAAATCATCCATCAAACTTTCATAATTAAGATACTTGATCGTAGCCTTTTCAATCGACAATATTGCTAAACCATTTAATTTTTTTGTTGTCGTTGTAACTTTTTCCTTTTTTTTTTGCATTTTAATCCACTCATATTTAATAACACAGAATACAAAAAGTTTAATTATCTTTGTATTTTAGTGATGTCCTACAACTTACACATAACAAATTGTCAAATTGATTTTTAGGTAATAACAATTAAAAAAATAGGTCCTAATTTTTTTACAAAAATAGTAGGCCCAATACGTACGTATCATATGTTTTCGTTCAACGCCGGGCCTGATAAAGACCCATCTCTCCCTTCTCCTCCGTTGTTATTACAACTTCCCGAACAACCATTATTCCCAACAGATTTCATCGGTTCCTCTCTTTCTTGACGTATCTCACTGAGCATAGCAGCCACATCTTTCATTGTAGGCCTGTCTTCAGGTATCGGGTTAACGCAGAGAAGTGCAACTCCTAGCGTTTGCATCACCTCTTCTACTTCTGACTCTGGCCTCGCTTGTAGTCCCTGGTCGATCACTTGTATATCTCTGATCTTCTTGACCCAGTCTACTATGTGAAGGCCATCTGGTATTGTGGATCGATCGGTTGCTTCCCCGTTAGTACCTCTAGGACCACGACTCCGTAGCTATACACATCGCTCTTCTCTGTTATCTTCATTGAATATCCATATTCTGCATAGTATAATAGCCATACAAATCTATTATGTACGATTGATATATCATAACTAGAAATGAACATATAATCTGAAGAGTTTCAACCAGATAAAAGAAAATCTATTAAATTTTTAATACTTATATCGTATAAAATACTATTCCATTTGTTTTAGAAAAAACAATGTTGTAAACTTTAAAAATTAATTGTCTTTACTAAATTTATATAAATTTATATGTTTAAAATTACGAGAAATATATACTTACATAAAACAATACATTTTATAATCATAATTGATATTTTTAATTTGAAAACTCTAAAACATGCACATTTTAAAAACATTGATATTTTTAATGTGAGGTTCTAGTCTCGTAATTCCGGAGCTTCGACGTGGCGATCACCGATCTGGGCAACAGCTTCCGGCTAGCGCTCGAACGAGCCAGACTACCACTGGAGTTACTAACCCGAGATCATCAGGTGGAACCGTCTCCGAGCTTCCAGGCACCGAGAATCCTCAGCAGCAAACCACTCCGAATCAAACGGAGGTTCAGCTCTCTGAGATTCGTCAGATGATGATGCAATTAGTAGACAAAGCTCAGGAAAATGAGTGTACAATGCATCAGTTAGCTGCTCGGCAGCAACGATTCGAAGAGATAACTAGATCTCTAAACGCAACAACCCAACCACCGCAACGTCAAACTCTGGGGGTCACTTTCCGAGATCGATTGACCGATCCCTCGTTCCCCCGAGGACGTTTAGACTTTTCTCCTAACAGCACTGTTCCGGAAGGACGGGGATCTGATTTCCAGACACCTCATACTGGGACAGCTCCCGCATTTAACCCACCCATCACCAGTGCTATGGGAAGTTACGTAGCGACAACCAGCTCCACACCCAGTCAGATTGCTGAACGGAGCACTCGCTTGCCTCCTCCGCCGCCTATTTTTAGGTCCAGAGCAGGAGTATCCTTCCCATCCGGGGACAGAACATCAGCTTCGGTTTATCAAACCAGAAGCTCAACCCCGAATGCGGACGAATATCAAAGGGCAGACACCGATAACCCAAGAGCCGGTGAGCGACTTAGACCACCAGCTGCATGGGAAGACGAGCCAACACGATTCCGTCAGGAACCTGCTCGTCAGATACCCAATAATGACCCAAATGTCCTTCCTCTAGAGGGACCTGACGCCATTTGCAGATATATGGAACGAACTCACGCAGCTCTCCAAAAGTTGAATGCTCAAGTTCATAAGGCAACGAGCTCAGCTCCCGAAATCGAGAGCTTTATTGAAGAAACCCGTGGGACTCCATTCACTGACAGAATTTCCAGCTCTTACATAAGAGATACCCGAAAAATCAGAATTCCCGAGTATGATGGGACCTCTGACCCAAAGGCCTATTTGAGGGCCTTCCGATTAGCTATCGTGAAAGCCCATTTTACGCAGGAAGAATGTGAAGCAGGTTACTGCATGACATTCGCCGAAAACCTGGTTGGAACAGCCCTTGAGAGGTTTTCTGGTCTTGAACCAGCCTCGATAAACAGTTTTGATCAGTTAACTAATGCCTTCATGAAGCAGTACTCGACCCATATCCTGAAGCAAGCCTCTGAAACCGACCTCTGGAAGGTCAGACAAGGAATGGGGGACTCGCTACGAGTCTACATCGAGAAATTCAGAGCAGTAAGAACTAAGCTCTCGAATCCCAACGACCAAGTCGCCATCGAGGCCCTTAGAAGAGGTCTGTGGTATAAATCGGATTCCTGGTCGGAGCTAACATTCAATACTCCTCCAACTATCGATGATGCTCTTCATAAAGCCACTAGATATATTACTTTGGAGGAAGAGACAGCTGCACTGGATAAACTCCACAAGAAACCTCAGAATTACTCAAAAGGTGAATCTTCAGAGGCAAAGGGACCTCATAAAAAGGGGAACCTCCGAAACAATCAAACTCAGGGGGAACATTCCTATGCAATCGAGGAGGATAAGGAAGAAAAACCTGTCGCCGCAGCAAACAAAACTCCCTGGTCAAAAGGCTTTGATAAGAACAAACATTGCTCCTATCATGATTTAGAAGGGCACTCAACTGAAGAATGTTGGGACCTCCAACGACAGCTGGCAGCTAAATTCCCAGCCGGAGAAATAAAGGGCGTGGACCTCAAAAAGCCACCACCCTATCAGAAAAGAGGTCCCAGAGATACCTCTCCAAAACGCGAAAGGTCACCG
This sequence comes from Raphanus sativus, assembly GCF_000801105.2. NCBI lineage: Eukaryota > Viridiplantae > Streptophyta > Magnoliopsida > Brassicales > Brassicaceae > Raphanus > Raphanus sativus. Next base: position 17,982,069 of record NC_079511.1, read on the forward strand.
GAGAAGGAGACGGATTCGCCACCTCCAGCTCCCAAGAAGGGAGTCGATATGATTCTTGGAAAATTACCCTAAGGAAAAAGCCTACAAATCGAGGCTCTCTTGAGCAAACCGTCACCTCAATCGAGTCCCGACTCGAGGGTGGACTGTATCCTTGGAGGATCAGATATATGTCAAGACTCCGTCAATTCTATTAAGAATCACGTACGGAAGGCTGTGTCTAACACTGGACCTAAGCCTCCCAACCCCGAGTCCAATACTAAGATTTCTTTCTGGGAGAGCGAGACCTCAAACCTTGACAGACCTCACGATGATGCTCTGATCGTCACCCTGAACATCGCAGGATACGAGGTGCCTAAACTTATGATAAACACTGGAAGCTCTGTTGACCTTATTTTCAACAACACCCTGAAAGGGATGGAAATAGACGACTACGAAATTATTGGCCAAAAAGCTAATCTCGTCGGCTTTTCCGGAGAAACAGCTACCTCATTGGGAACTATCAAGCTCTCAATCATAGCTAGCGGAATAATGAAAATGACCAACTTAGTAGTCATCGACAGACCTTCCCTGTTCCATGCGATCCTAGGAAGACCCTGGATTCACAAGATGAAAGCAGTAGCCTCGACTTATCATCAATGTGTGAAATTCCCAACACTTGAAGGGATAACTACCGTACATGGTAGCCAGAAGATCTCCAGGATCTGTTACCTGGGAGGATTCGAAATCCTCAAAAAGTCCCCCCAATAGCAATTACAGATCCAGGAGGGTCGTGAAATGCAACAAAATATTCGAGGTCCCCCTAGAAACCTCACCGAAAAAGTTTGCATCGACGACTCAAATCCTGAAAAACAGGTGAGCATCGGATCTGAGCTACCTCTTGAGACAAAAAAGGAGCTCATTGACTTCCTGAAAAGCAATGTCAAAACCTTTGCATGGACCACCAATGACATGAAAGGTATAGATCCGAACGTCACCACCTATAAACTGAAAGTAGACCCCACTTTCAAACCGATCAAACAAAAGCGTCGCAAGCTGGACCTCGAAAAGGCTCAAGTTGTTAACGACGAAGTTGACCGACTTACGAAAGCTGGGTCCATTCGAGAGGTACACTACCCTGACTGGTTAGCTAACCCGGTAGTTGTAAAAAAGAAAAACGGGAAATGGAGAATCTGTGTAGACTTCACCGACCTAATCAAGGCTTGTCCTAAAGACAGCTTCCCGTTACCTCACATCGACCGCCTGGTTGAAGCAACAGCTGGCCATCGACTCCTATCCTTCATGGATGCCTTCTCAGGATACAACCAAATGATGATAGATCCTGAGGATCAAGAAAAAACTGCATTCATAACCGAACGAGGAACCTATTGTTACAAGGTTATGCCATTCGGGTTAAAGAACACAGGAGCTACCTATCAGAGGCTAGTAAATAAGATGTTTGCTGGACAACTCGGAAAAACCATGGAGGTCTATATTGATGATATGCTAGTCAAATCCTCAGCTGGAGAAGACCATATCTTCCACTTAAGGGAATGCTTCGATATCCTTAACAAGTACGATATGAAGCTCAATCCCACTAAATGTACCTTCGGGGTACCCTCAGGCGAGTTCCTAGGCTACCTTGTAACTGACAGAGGTATTGAAGCCAACCCGCATCAGATAGCAACATTCCTGGAAATTCCGTCACCTAAGACAACCAGAGAGGTACAAAGATTGACTGGACGAATCGCAGCGTTAAATCGATTCATATCCAGGTCAACCGATAAGTGCCTCCTATTCTATAAACTTCTAAAAATAATAAGAAGTTCTTATGGGATGAGAAATGTGAGGAAGCCTTCAAGCAATTGAAAGCTTACCTCTCCGAACCTCCGATCCTGTCCAAACTTGTAGTAGGAGAGCCACTGTATATGTACCTCGCCGTATCAATTGCTGCAGTTAGCGGCGTGCTGGTACGAGAGAAACAAAACGAACAGAGACCTGTCTATTACACTAGCAAGAGTCTGATAGACGCCGAAACTAGGTACCCTACAATGGAAAAATTAGCGCTAGCGGTCGTAACAGCCGCCAGGAAATTACGACCTACTTCCAATCGCACTCGATCATCGTAATGACTTTGCAACCATTACGAATGATATTGCACAGCCCCAGCCAGTCAGGGCGATTGGCTAAATGGGCCATAGAGCTCAGTGAATACGACATCGAATACAGACCTCGAGCAGCAGCAAAGGCTCAGGTCCTTGCCGATTTTATCATTGAGCTAGCATCCGAGCAATTAGACTCGGAAATGGAATCTCCAAAGTGGAGCCTGTATGTCGACGGAGCCTCATCAAAACAAGGCTCCGGTGTCGGGCTAAGGCTGACCTCTTCAGCTGGAGAAACCATCGAGCAGTCCTATAGGCTCGGATTCAACGCCTCAAACAACGAGGCTGAATATGAAGCACTAATCGCATGGTTGAAACTCGCCCTAAGCCTCGGAATCCGAGAGATAAACGCTTATAGTGATTCACAGCTAGTAGCTAGCCAGTTTCACGGAGAATACGAAACGAGGGACGAAAGAATGGGGGCATATCTCGAAGTCGTCCAGAACCTCACTAGGCAGTTCGACAAGTTAGCTAACAAGGATCCCACGAGGAGAGAACTCCTCAGCAGATGCGTTGGCTGCTTTAGCCTCCACATCAGACCCCCTCGTAAAACGGATCATACCCGTAGAAGGAATCGAAAAACTGAGCATCGACATAGCTACTAAAGCTGAGATAGACAGCAAGCCAAAAGAGCAAATCGAAGGTACCTGTCCTGAAACGGTAGCTACCCAAGTTCTCACAACATTCTGGTTCCCAAAAGCCAAAATACGTAGCCTTAAAAAGCATACCTCCGAGAACACGATCCAAAACACGGTGAACGACAACAAAAATGAAGGTATTCCCCAGAATTCAGACTCCCAGGAGCTAAATTCTATGAATACCTCTGGGGGCATCATCCAAACCTCAGACCCAATCGTCTGCAGAGTAAAAACTAGAAGTCGCCCAGCTCTAAAAAATTCATCTGGGGGCACCATCCAGACCCCGGAGAATAACGGGGAAAATGGAGATATTCCTCAGAATTCAGACTCCTTGGAATTCAGACCATCCGGAAGCTGCACAAAGAGGTTCGAGGCAACATCGAGGCCAAGACAAAGATCTATGAGAGAAAGGCAAACCAGAAGAGGACCAAGGTCGTTTTTGAGGAAGGAGACCTTGTTTGGGTTCACTTGAGGAAGGAACGGTTCCCAGACGAAAGGAAGTCCAAACTCATGCCCCGGATCGATGGACCATTTCCTATACTTAGGAAGATCAGTGACAATGCGTATCAACTTGATCTGCAAGGTAAATATGATATTTCTTCAAGTTTTAATGTTTCTGATCTTTCTCCTTTTCTTGCAGATGATCCAGATTTGTGGACAAATCCTTTTGAAGAGGAAGGGAATGATGCGACCCAGGACCCGGACCAGGACCAGCTCGACGATCAGGACGCTCAGAACAGACCAACCGAGGTTCACCCATCCGTCCAGGCCAAGCAGTCCAACCGAGCAGTGTATCGGATCAACCCGCGTTCATCCGGAAAGGAGCTAAGGCTGGATCCACGACCTGATGACCGATCTGACCGAACCACAGATGATCTTTCCCGTCCAACTCGTCAAGACAAAGCCAACAGACGAGCCAGACTTCACTTGGATCAGGCGGAGTCAGACCACGACCGCAACTTCTCACTTCTCACCTGTTTGGTCTGTACTGCACATCCCGATGATCGGACCAACGTTCTTACTTCTTCTTTTGACGCCATCATGGACTTCTCTTTGACCAAATTCTCTAAGGCAAGGATTCTTAGACTTTATGAAGATTTGGGTCGAGTAAATCTTCTTACGTTCAAGACGGTTCGATGATCACCCCCGCGGCCGCACCTCCGTACGTCCATCTCCTTACCGCGACGAACCAGATCATCCCGGATGCACTTAGACATCTTTCTAAATCTGGACCAGTCAACCTTTGAGTCCACACTTTGACTAGTCTTCCCTTGTTTTCCACACTTTGACTAGTCTTAGTCAAATTTATCTTTTCTATGCCTTGTTTTCTGCATTTTTCTTTATTTTTCTTTGACTCAAAACACTATATAATGTATTCCCTTTCATGGCAATGAGATAGACGAAATTGCTTCTTTATTTTGAGTCTTCTCTCTTTGTTCTTAGCATATAACTTTCCTGTTTCTTGGTGAGGTTATCACTTAGTGTTGGGGTCAAAATCGGTCAAGACGAAATCGATGTCCGAAAGTCTCGGAAAAACATGAAAGATGTTAAAGCAACCTCGAGAGACTAATTGGTAATCGAGAAACCTTGGAAAAATATTAAGTCAGAGATTAATCATCTCGAAATCAACGGCTAGAAACGTTTTCTACACGAGGAAAAACCTGCGGGAAACTAAAAAGAACGCAAAAACACGCACAAGCCGAAGGAACCGAGCAGCCGACTCCGGTCGTGGCCGTGGCCGCCGGGCGGCTAGCCCCGTGCTGGCCGTGGCCGCCGGCGGCAAGCGCCCATGCTGGCCGTGGTCGCCGGGCGGCTAGCCCCCGTGCTGGCCGTGGCCGCCGGCGGCTAGCGCCCGTGCTGGCCGTGGTTGCCGGGCGGCTAGCCCCGTGATGGCCGTAGCCGCCGGCCGCTAGCGCCCGTGCCGGCCGTGGTCGCCGGGCGGCTAGCCCCGTGCTGGCTCGGGTCGTCGGACGGCTAGTCTTCGTGCGTAAGTTCTAGGCCCCCGGATTGCCAGAAATCCGTGTTTTGCGACTCTCCGAGATCCCGCAAAAAACTCCTTTTCCTGCTCCAAGACTTCGGAGAACCCGTAAGACGTCAACGGACAGAAAGACTTCGTATAAAACGGTGATGGTTATCTTAAAACACCATTCGCCTCAGCAATGAATCAAAGATCTTCCAAAAGACTCGACATCCAAGTAGGAGCATTCTTTCAAAGAAATCGTAGAAAACAACGGAAGTCCGGAAGGCGGCCCGAAAGGGACCAAACCCGATCGGTCGGCCCATTTACGATTCTCTAAAAGATAGATGCGACGGTTTACAATTATCTTCACATAACAAGATAAATGTTAAACTTCCGAAAGTATAAATGTCAACTTTCCGAAAGAATAAATGTCAACTTTCCCGATAAACACGAAGGCCGACTAAAAATGGAAAAAAGCCCAGCTCGCGGCAGACTCAGTCCATCAAGAATAGACCGTCATATGGGAGTATATAAGTAAGGCTAGGAGTAGAGGAAGGGGGATCCGAAATCAGAAGAAAGAAACCACTCTAGAGCAACTTAGAACTTAGGCTTTTATTTCCTTTTTTAGCGAGCTCCGACTCGACTAGGTTAGATCTAGGCTTTGAGACTAGCGACGATCGACAGCTCTTGCGGCTGAGATCTCGACCTGTTGTACGAACGCTCTCCGCAAATTCGGAAATAAGATTCTTTCTTTTGCTCTCTTTATTTTACGCATTTATTCCCAAACTATACTCGTGATTAACTTTGTCGTGCGTGGCCCAGCAGATAGCTGGGATCCTCGGGGAAAACTAGGACAACTTAGTTTTCCTACGTTTAAACTTAACTAAAATCGACAGTGCGAATTTTGGTTCCCACAGTTTGGCGCTAGAAGGAGGGGGATACACGGATTTATCTTCTCGCAACTACGCACGCTCAGTTAAGCATGACTGCTAACGAAGACAAGCAAACGCACGACGGACCAGCCGCTGATGCCAACGCTGAGAAGACTCCTGCCGGAAACTTATCGACGGTCACTGCCGAGGCAAACACCGCGATGCTGGACCAAGTGAAGGAACTGTTCGCCACCGCCCAGAAACGGTCGGAAGAACAAGAGAAACTAATGGCTTCACTCGCTAAACAGGTCAATACCTTAACAGCGAAAAGCAAACTCCCGCGCGGATCCACCAAGGTGAGGCGTGTCAGGAGGCTCGACTTCGGAACTGCCGGAGACCAAGAAAAAGATGCCCCGATAAAATCCCCGGAACTCATCCCTGACGATACCACTCCGGCGGGGCAGAAGAAAACGACGGATAACCTCCCATCTCCCGCAAGGGAAAACGAAGGAGACGACGTCGAAAGAATCAATCTGGACATCAGCGATCAATCGGATCCGTCCGACGAAGACGCCGACATCCACCACAGAAGGACCCGAAGTCAGTCAGCTCGACTGGCAGCAGCCTTCGAAAAACCCATGACAGAAGAGGAAGAAGACCTCTACTGGTCAGAGCAAGAGAGGTTGGCTGAAGACCAGACTCGGGCCTATCGCAGCCAACGTAGACAAAGGAGCGCGAACGGCGCCAACGAGATCCATGATTTGCGCGAGTACATCGCAAAAACTGCAGCCGAGGTGAAAGCGGTAAAATCGCAGATTCACCACGCAACCAGCACTGCCCCCGAGATCGACCTGCTCCTCGAGGAATCGAGAAAGACTCCGTTCACCTCTCGAATCATGGACGCACGAGTCTCAGATCCCGGGAAAATAAAGCTTCCCACCTACGACGGAACCACAGATCAGAAGGCACATCTGCAGTCCTTCCAGATTGCGATGGAGAGGTCTAAACTTCCGGAGCGGGAAAAGGACGTCGGCTGCTGTCTCCTATTCGTCGAGAACCTCAGAGGTGCTGCGCTCGAGTGGTTCTCACACTTGAAAAGAAACTCCATCGGAAGTTTCCGCCAGCTTGCTTCAGCTTTTCTGAAGCAATTCTCCATGTTCATGGACAGGGAAACTTCCGACGTAGACCTTTGGAATCTAATTCAAAAGGAAGATGAACCGCTCCGCGACTACATAAGGAGGTTCAAACTCGTGATGTCCAGAGTAACAGGCCTCAGCGACAGAGTCGCCATCGACTCCCTGAGAAAAAACCTCTGGTACAAATCGAAATTCCGAAAGAGGATATCTTTGGAGTGGCCACGCACCATCCAGGACACTCTCCACAAGGCGACGGATTTCATCATCATGGAAGAAGAGATGAAAGTCCTAGCGTAAAAGCATGGACCGCAAAAGCGTCCGACAAGAAGAAAACCTCTCGTAACGACAAGTACGTCCATCACGAAGGGGAAGACGTCCAAGGCGAACATAACTACGCCGTCAATTCCGAACAAGGGAGGACCGCCGGAAACACTTGGACGCGGAACTCGTACAAGGACAATTCCAGCTGCGAGTTCCATCAGACGAGAGGTCACTCCACCGCCAACTGCAAAGTCCTCGGCGCTAGACTCATTACGAAGCTGCTTGCCGGTGAACTAGCAACGGTCAGGAGCGTGAAAGACCTGCTCTTAGATTCTGACCGTCCGCCGAATACCGACGGAGCGAATCCCGAGAATAACGCTCCTGGAACTCAATCGGGCGAAAAACGCGGACAGAGATAAGACGGCGAAGGAAACAACAACAACCGCCAAAGGATCAACATGATCATCGGAGGATCACATTTTTACCAGGACTCCGTTTCGTCGATCAAAGCCTACGGACGGAGGGCCGAAACAAGCCCCGGATGGTGTCCAGAGGACGACGTTCCCGATCACGCAATCGTCTTCGAGGAACAGGATACGGCCGGACTCGATAAACCCCACTACGATCCTCTGGTCATCGACTTGGTGATTTAGGATCTCGAAGTCGGCCGCATCCTCATCGACCCAGGAAACACGGTCAACATCATGTTCCGCGACACTCTGCAGAGGATGAACATACCCCTCAGAGAAGTCATCCCAGAACCGAGACCGTTGACTGGGTTCTCGGGAGTCACGTCCATGACCCTCGGAAAAATCAGACTCCCGGTCATGGCTAAGGAAGTCACGAAGATCGTCGAATTCGCGGTAGTGGATAACCCGGCTATCTATAACACCATAATGGGAACTCCTTGGATAAACGCCATGAAGGCAGTCCCGTCCACTTACCATCTTAGCGTCAAGTTTCCAACACCGACTGGAACAGCGGTAATCTGGGGAAGCCAAAAACAGTCGTGACTCTGCTTCCTGGCCGAACATAAATTGCGCAGCAATCGGAACGCCCCAGTAGCTAACCCGAAGCGAACTAAGAAGCATCTGAGTATCTCCGAGAACTCAGCAAAGAGCAGCTCGGATTTGTCCGAACAGGCCACAACTCAGGATAGCGGGAAAATCCTCGAGTCCATCGCCGAAAAAACGGATAACCTAACTCCCAACGCGACCACCGACTTGGCTGAAACAGTCAAGGCACTGGAAATCGTGGAGTAAAAGAAAACCACGATAGAAACAGAACTACGAGATGGCTTGATCCTCGCAAGAGGTACGTAGGCAGCTCGTCGCAACCCGACGAGTTCAGCTATCCCCCTCACCAAAAAGGGGGGGGGGAAGATGGAGACAAACATCCTTGTACTCCCGCAAAAATACTTTTCACATGTACTCTACATTATAAAGTCTTTAATTCAAATGCTTACTAAACGCATAAACATTACGGAAAACGAAAATTATATCTTTGAGGAACGCGAGACGTCGTTAGTTCCCACAATGTCTTGATTCTCCATTCTCCTCCAAACAGTCCATCCGCGACTCTAAAAAACTCTATCAAACAGTCTGTCCGCGACTCTACAATTTATTTCCATCGATTGGCCCCGACGAAAAAACATAGAAACGTTTCACTCAATCAAATTCATAATCTGGCTTCTAACGAAGTCCTCTTGCATCCGACAAGGATACCATAGCGCGCTATACAAAAAATCCAAATTTTGGTTAGCTCTTCGTAAAGGAAGTAGCTCGACTCGTATCCAAACGAATCATATAAGCCGATAAGCACTTCGCAGATTCTAAAACGGTACGAGTCAGGTCGAAATCGCAAACAGGCAAAACGAAAGCCGATTTGTCATCGCACAGCTTCAGTCCGAAAGTAGACCTAGGTCTTGCCCTAAACCCGGCCTTGCTGGTATCTAAGACATCTCATAGGCATAAGTATCCAGAATACGAGATTCCAAAATTTGCCTCTTATCGCTTATAAACCTAACGTTCGCTACAGAGTAACCTACGGATCAAGCGACAAAAAGAAGAGATTGAATACGGAGTGACTGCACGTATTTAAACCCTCTACACTTGACGAAAGTATAAATCAAAACGCAGAATTCATAAAAGCACTTATAGTAGGGATTTAAAAGCCACCAACGGCCAATCCCGAGAAACACAGTGTCACGCGACCTCTTAAGGGTCGCAACACATACGTACAAACAGCCACTCTTGTCCTATCACAAATTATAATCGAATGTGTAACAATCGGTTAGAGATATTCCAAACGAGGAGTCGGGCTGGTCGACTTCTTCACCCCCGTCACCTGCATTCAAACCCGCGCCTACATCCGCCGTATCTTCCGAGACTTGGATAGGATTCCACAACTCTCGAATTCTCCCTTCGATCGGAGGAACAAAGGATTCGGCGTTAGCGCATATTCTCATCGAGCCATTCATCGCGGCAAGTTCGCCGGAAAGAGAGAAATCCTCACGCTGCATCTTGTGTAGAGTACCAACCGAACCACGACACTCGCGAAAATCGCCTACAAAGTCCTGAGCCTCTTTATACGCTTCAAATTTGGTAGAGAAAATTTCGGCTCTTCGGTTCAGCTCGGCGGCAGCTCTTCTCCGCCCGCTCCTTTCCGCACGAACGAGGGCTCGAGCCTGGACCTCGGCTTGCCGGCGTTTTTGCTCCTCTACCTCCAACCGATACTTGGCTGATGAGGCCATCCAAGTAGAGGTTCCCATAATCAGGCGCGGTCCGACCACTAGGAGTGGAACCAGGGCGATAAGGGAAGGGTTCTCCAAGGCGGTCCAACAAATCCTAGATCAAGATGGACAAACCGGTCAGAACCAGCTACTGATTGAAGAGATGGTCCAATTGAAGATACAAGACCAAGCCGGTTCAATTGAAGTTCAAGACTCAGCCGATTCAATCCAATTCAGATCACTCCACCAGAACCAATCCGGTTTCATCATCTCCACATTCAACCTTGGTTCATAATCAATCTCCAATCCAACCGACCACATTGCTTCCGGTTCAGAGATATAGCCGATCACCAAAGTAAGTAGTATGTGTTGTACTCTTTTTACTTCATCGGGTTTTGTCCCACTGGGTTTTCCCGATAAGGTTTTAATGAGGCAACATGCAAGCATACTATGAGCTTTGGTTTAGGCATCTCAACCAGCAACCGGTTTTCTATTTTATTTTAATTTTATTTTTGGTTTAATACTTTGGGCATTTGTCAGCCTTTTATTTTATTTGAGAGTTGGCCATTTGTTTAGGCCTTTTTGCCATCTTGAAACCCAATAAAGGGATGGCTATATAACTATGTGTGGTGGGCGATTTTTGCTCTCTAAGTCTTTTATGAAATTTGTTTTGCCATTGCAAAGAAAAACCTAAGTCTTTCTAGTGTGAGAAGCAAGAGAGAGCAGCCTGAATCTTATCAAGCTCCAACCACCAAGCTTGTAGCGATTCTTCATCCCATCAATCCCCCCAACGATTTGCCTTGAGAGAGATACACATCCAGCAAGGCCAATCCCATCTTCTACTCATCATCCATCCACTGATCTGTTGAGAGAGATACACATCCAGCAACAGATTCTATCACCATCTCTATCCCTTTTATTTCTCTTATTTTTATTTCTGTTTGCATCTTTGGTGATTCATTTTATAAATCTAAAATCCATAAAAATCATCTCTGTTTCTGTTCTTGTTTTATTTTCATAGTTTTGCTTCTGTTCTTCATTTTTATAAAACCATAAAACTCATAAAAAGTTTCTTTTGTTTCAGGTACAGTTTTGGGCAGTTTTGATTCAAGCATCAAGTCCTCTCAAAACCAGTACCAAAAATCGACCAGAATCATATTCTCCAAGCCACTAGTTTGCAGCCTGGTTCCTAGCCTGTATCATTTGGTATCAGAGCCAAAAGCTCCTATCATCTATCCTTTGTTTTGTTTTTTTTTTCTCTATTCTCCAAAGAAAACCCATAAAAAAAATCAATTTCCTCTTTCTTTCTTTTCTGTTTTTTTTTCTAAGTTTTTGTCAAAAAAAAATATAAAGAGATATGGAAAACCAGTCAAACAACGGCAACATGGCAAACCGTCCTTGGAGTCTTTTGAAGCAAGAAGATTATTATTTTGCAGGGAGATCAGACCCTGATGAGTACTTTGAATGGGAGCACAAGATGAACGAGTTCTTCCATTCTTGCGGCTGCCCAGATTTTGAGAAAGTGTACATTGCAGCCGATCAGCTCATCAACCAAGCTCAACACTGGTGGAGCCAATCTACTGCAAAAGAAAATCGTTGCCGGTGTTCTCGAGAATCAACTTGGGATGAGATGAAAAATATGATGAGGAAGCAATACATCCCACGCGATCAATATCAAGAAATCCAGAGGCAGTTTCGTACACTTTGCCAAGAAGATAAGACGGTCATGGAGTATCACAAACAATTCAACCATCTTCGCATTCGGCTCAATCCAGGAGTAAGCAATGAGAATGTCATGGACCAGTTTGTTTATGGGCTAAGAGATGAGATTCGTTTTCACCTACAAAGGTACTCATGTTATGGTTTGGACGGGTTGGCCCAACAAGCGGCCCAAATTGAGTATGAGAACAAAGAGTCTGAGCCGCTTGATCCATCAGAAGAGGTCCAACAAAATTCGAGGTACATACTTATACCACATGAGCAAGTTTTGAGGACAAAACTTTTTCAAGGAGGAGGGTATGATGCGGCCATGAAATCCACAGCTCCTAAAGTAGACAAAACTTTCCATGTTTGGACTCGGATGAACCTAGACATCATCAAACCTATGGTTCGTTTGACTCAGCTGGCTGTTCCCAAACAAAGGCCACCACTTAAGCCTCCTTATCAGCTAATAAATATGTGGATCAATGGTATTAAAGGCGTGGTCATCATCTTCTTAATAAGCAAATCTCAATCCCTTGAGATCAGTCCTTTTGACCAGCATTTTGATTGTCTTTTAATTATGATTTGTCCTAGAAATCCGCATTTCATTTATGTCTTTGATTTTGTCCAAGAGCTATATATAAAACTCCTCTCCTTTCATTGTAAAAGCAGACTTGAGTATTAAATAAAAAGTGAGATTTTCTCTTGAGAGCTTTATGCTTGTTCTTGTTAATTCTAAGTTATATGAGAAGCTTTCTTAGTATACAAGTGTGGAACCTTTATCTTTGTGTGAGATTCACTTAGGTGCTGGTTCTTGATCTTATCTGAAAGCCTTTCACATCTTTGAGTGGCGATCTTCATTTCATTTAAGCCGTAGGTTTTGATTTCTTGTGAGAAAAGCTAGAGTGAGATTCTCAGCCTGTATCATTGGCGAATTCCCTTTCCGTTTCCTCCGCTTTAAAACGGGCCAGCCGGGCAGTACGGAAACTTCCATCAATCGATGTGTTCCACACTCTCACGGCCTGCATAGAAGTCGAGGTCAAATAAAAAGAAAAGGGGATTTACTCAAGTTTCGAAAAAAAACCTCGTTGACCAAGCGAGCACCCTCCGCAGTCACCTTGTCCCTCTCCTCGTTGTCCAAAGACTCGTCACGGGAAAACGCCGGAGGGAGGTCATCAAAGAAGTCACCCGGGGAAGGAACACCCTGATTCTCTGTAGTGAAGTCAGGATCATATCTCGGCAGCTCACCATTTTCTGACGAGGCCTCGAAAGCAATCCCTTTATCCTTCCGAGATCTCCGCCTCCGCCTTGAAGGGGCAAAAACGTAGGATCCATCATTGACATAAGGCCGCGTACCGCCTCGCGATCGGTGAAGCGCGACCGCCCCTCGAATCCGGTCAAGAGTAAAGGAGTTCCAGGAACAAGGCATTGTCCTAAAAATGTCTCTCTTGGTCGAAAGATCGGAAGGAACATGCGCGAGACACCTGTTCTCTGAATAAAAAAAAAAACGTTCAGTACTCGCTTTTCGGATTCTAAGAAAGGAGATGCGACAATCTTGCCTCGTCGGTACAACCAGTCCGTTGGGAATAGGTGGAGAAAGCCTTCCTCGACAGATTCTCCATCTATCCTCACAAAAAAAGAAACGGTCAACGTAATCCTTGGCGTGCGAGGTGACTCCATGGATTACCAAAAAATTGGTCCTCGCCTTCATGGAATATACTCCATTGATGCTCGTCGTCTTAGAGTTCCACAACCCTTCGAAGTCAGCAGGGCTAAGGTCCATCCCTAACTCGTAACTCAACATCACAACGCCAAGCCAGCTTTCCAAAGCCGGCACGCTCAGCTGGCTGATTACGATTCCGAAATGGTCGAGAGCCTGAACGATGACCCCGGGGATTGGGAACCACAGTCGGCATTGCATCAGGAACGCCTCATAGTAAGTGAAGTAACCCTTCGGAGGATTCTCCGAACTCTCATCCCCGCGAGGAATGCGAAACCTGACTCCCTTCGGAACCTCATAAAACTCTCGAAGAGTTCCGAGATATTCAGTGGATACTTCGCTCGGCGAGTCAGTTTCCTTACGCACCCTCAGCGATCGTCAGGGAATCGGGATCACGGGAAGGGGAGCATCAGAACTGAAGACGGCGTCGCAATACGCGCTCCTGTCAACCTCTGGAACCTCGGGTTTCGGAACTTCCTCCTCGGCATGGAAACTGTCCGAAGACGAGTGAGACTGCTGATGGAACCCAGGACCTGGACCAGGACTTGGAGCAGACTCAGGACGATCAGATCAGTCCAACTGAGGTTCAGCCATTCAGCCGTACCAGATCAACGGACAGAGCCGTGTACCGGATCGACCCGAGTGCACCCGGACGCGACCTAAGGATGGATTCACGACCTGATGACCGAATCAGCCGACCCACAGGCGTTCTTCCCCGACCCATTCGTCATTCTCAGACCAACAGTCAAGTCAGAACCCATGATCATCGAGATGAACCTGATTCCGGACTTAGCCATTCTTTTCTGGCCCGTTTGGGACGTACCGCACACCCGGATCAGGCTGATCTCGACTTGTCCGACCACTTTGATGATTCTATGATGATCGATGCATCCAACTTCTCCAAAGGGATGTTACTTAGGCTCTCTGAAGATTTGGGTCGAGCTATCTCTTCATCCATCCATGGATCATCGATGATCAACCATGCGGGCAGCCTTGCGTCCGTCCTGCTCCTTACCGCGGACGACCTGATCATCACAGGATGAACCTGGACGAATCACGAACCTGGACAGTCAATGTACCTTGCCAAGTCTTCATCAATTTCCGCGCATTGACTGGTCTTGGTCAAATTCACATTTTCTATGTCTTGTTTTCAACATTTCTATTTTCAATGTTGTATTTTCCAAGAATTCTATTTATGTTTCTTTGACTCACAAACACTATATATATGTGAGTCCTTCATGAAATAAAATCACAATCGATTTTTCTCTTATATTTTGAGTCTTCTCTCATTGTTCTTTGTCTTAGAGCATTCATAGTTTGCTTGGTGAGGTTATCTCCGAGTAAGAACACCTTCGTTGTGTTGGACCGGTGCGTCACATCCGGCAACCTTCGAAACTCTGGTAGTATCTTTGGGCTTCCGCAACCCTTAGTGTCACCCTTCGATCCACTAGTTCTCAATCCACTCGGATCTGAGTTCATATCATCCGTACCGGTTGAGTGATCCAAATCTAGGTTCTATCAAGTGGTATCAGAGCCACTCTTCCGGTAACTCTTTTCTATCCATTTTCTCATCTCTCCATTTCTTCTAAACACTTCTTCATCTATCTATCTTGAACCCAGGCCCCTCATTACCCCCATAACAAAAAAAAAAAAAAAGATCTAAGTTTATGCTGTAAAAAAAAAAAAAAAAAAAAAAAAGAAAAAGAAAAGATTATAAAAAAAAAAAAATTCAAAGTTTGATTGTTTGTGGTGAGGTGGTGGAAGAGAAAGCCTGCTGGCCGAAGAGAAATCCGGCCTTTGAGGTGGTTAAGGCGGGTTCCCCTTTGAAATCTCTTATCTCTCTCTCTTACTCATTTGTGTTCAATTGGATTTCCTCATTGGGTGATCTTGTTTGCTCTCTTAGAACTTTGGGAGGAACTCTCTTGTGTGATTACCAAAAAAAAAAAACTCGAGTGAAACACGTGTGTGGGTGAGATAAACACCTGAGAGTGTGAGGCTTTTACTCTAACTTTGCCTTGTTTAAGTTTTCAGGAAACCATGGGCAGTGAAGAAGAAAGAAACAGACCCGGAAATTCTTTTGCCGGATTATCTAACTTGCAGATGCGTGCTCTCAATGATTCTATGTCTAACTTGTTGAATACAGGTTTGGAGGCAATCCATCTTAGGCTGGATGAACTTCAGGGCCGACCAGCTCAGTCCCAAACCAGAACCAGGCGTGACCGCCCAAGGAGACACAGCCGGTCCGACCTTGAAATCCGAGATGAGTCCTATGATGATGATCAGTCCATCAACCGACCAAGGAGAGCTCCTAGACAACAAAACCAAGGTGATGTCAATCCATTTGGTAGAAATGAAAGAACTGATAATGGATTGGGTGGTTTGAAATTGAAAATTCCAAGTTTTAATGGCAAGAATGATCCGGATGCCTTTCTTGAATGGGAAAGAAAGATTGAACTTGTTTTTGATTGTCAAAACTTTTCTGATATTAAAAAGGTTAGACTTGCTGCTGCTGAGTTTACTGGCTATGCTATTAACTGGTATGATCAAGTTGTGACTAGCAGGAGAAGAGCAGGTGTGGCGCCAGTTGTTACATGGGATGAGCTTTCCATGCTGATGCGGAGACGCTTTGTTCCCGACCATTACCACAGAGATCTACACCATAAACTCAGGCGTTTGCTTCAAGGTTCTAAGTCAGTTGAGGACTACCACCAGGAAATGGAGACCTTGATGATCAAGGCTGATGTAGATGAGCCCTTAGACGCCACCATGGCTAGATTTCTCACCGGGCTCAACCGAGACATACAAGACCGCATGGAGCTGGAAGACTATGACAGCATGGAACAGATGCTACACAAGGCCGTGCTGATTGAACAACAACTCAAGAGAAAAGGTCTCTCCAAACCGACCTTTGCTTCAAAACCAACCTTTGCTTCCAAGCCAAACTATCAAGACAAGGGTAAGTCTTCTTCCACAACAAATAATGCTTTTAAGACTGATGTCCCTGCTCGTTTTGACAAAGGAAAAGCAATTGAGAATCCTAGCCGTGCAAGAGACATCAGGTGCTTCAAGTGTCAAGGTCTTGGCCACTATGCCAACCGATGTCCAAACCAAAAGGTGATGGTGCTCTTGGAGAATGGAGAAGTTGAATCTGAAGAAGACAAGGAGGATCTCGGACCAGTTTATGATACTGATGATGAGGAAGAAGCACTTGACTTCCCAGTTCATGGCCCCCTTCTTGTTACTAGAAAGACTTTGGACGACACATTTGATCCCATCTTTGATGAGGAGGCCGATGGCGTGATCAATGAGTTTTGCTCAACCTTTGTGGAGAGCTCTGGTCCGATCTATGATGAGGATGTTCTTGATGAGCCAAGCCAAGGTTCACTACTGGTTACTAGGCGTACCTTGAGTGTCCAACCCAAATCCAATGAAAAAGAACAAAGGGAGAATCTCTTTCACTCTAGATGTCTCATTTCTGATAAAGTTTGTTCTTTGATTATTGATGGGGGCAGTTGCACTAATGTGGCCAGTGACACTCTTGTAAAGAAACTTGGGCTTGTTACTCGGCCTCTTTCTCGTCCTTTCAGGTTAGAGTGGCTCAATGAGGCTGGAGAACAGTATGTGAAGGAGCAAGTCACAGTTCCACTCTCCATTGGCCGATATGAGGATGAGGTTGTGTGCAATGTGCTTCCCATGGATGCTTGCCATGTTCTCTTGGGCCGACCTTGGCAATTTGACAAGAAGGCAGTGCATGATGGCTTCACAAACAGGCACTCGTTTGATCACAAAGGAAAGAAGATCACTTTGGTGCCTTTGTCACCTTCGGAAGTCCATCAAGACCAGGTCCAACTTAGGAAGAACCGAGACCAAGACTCTAAGGCTGATAAACCTGAGACAAGTACCAGAAACTCCAACTTCTTTGTCAAAGAAAGTCAGGTAAGGAAGTCTCTTTGCTCTCAAAAGCCATTTCTCTTACTTGTTTATAAAGAGTCTCTTTTGGCCTCATCTTCTTCTGACCTTGCACCGGAGATTCCGAGTGAGTTTTTAGGTATCTTGCAGGATTATTCTGATGTGTTTCCAGAAGAAAATCCCAAAGGATTGCCACCAGTGAGAGGCATTGAGCATCAGATCGATCTTGTCCCGGGCGCCTCTCTTCCGAACCGACCAGCGTACCGCACCAATCCGGTCGAGACCAAGGAGCTGGAGAAACAGATCAACGACCTGCTTGAGAAGGGATACATCAGAGAAAGTCTCAGTCCCTGTGCAGTGCCTGTTCTACTCGTACCAAAGAAGGATGGCTCCTGGAGGATGTGTGTGGACTGCCGGGCCATAAACAACATCACGGTAAAGTATCGACATCCTATCCCTCGCCTTGATGATATGCTTGATGAACTCCATGGTTCTAAGTACTTTTCTAAGATAGATTTGAAAAGTGGCTATCATCAGATTAGGATGAAAGAAGGTGATGAATGGAAAACGGCCTTTAAAACAAAACTAGGTTTGTATGAGTGGCTTGTCATGCCCTTTGGTCTCACAAATGCACCTAGTACTTTCATGCGCCTAATGAATCATGTCTTGAGATCTTTTATTGGTCATTTTGTTGTAGTGTACTTTGATGACATTCTTATTTACAGCAAAAGCCTTGATGAGCACAAACAGCACCTGAAATCTGTTCTTGAAATCCTTAGAAAGGAACATTTGTTTGCTAACCTTGGAAAATGTTCTTTTGGCACAGATCATGTGGTCTTTCTAGGTTTTGTTGTAGGTGCAGATGGCTTGAGAGTGGACGAGCAGAAGGTCCAAGCAATCCGAGACTGGCCCATCCCGAAAACCATTAGTGAAGTGAGAAGCTTCCATGGCCTTGCCGGTTTCTATAGGCGGTTTGTTCAAAACTTCAGTACCTTGGCCGCTCCTCTCACTGAAGTGATCAAGAAGAACGTGGGGTTCAAATGGGGACCAGCTCAAGAAGAAGCATTCGAAATCCTTAAAGGGAAGTTGACTAATGCCCCTTTGCTTGTACTTCCAGATTTTTCTAAAGCTTTTGAGATCGAATGTGATGCTTCTGGTGTTGGTATTGGTGCTGTGTTGATGCAGGAAGGAAAACCAGTAGCTTATTTCAGTGAGAAGCTTGGTGGTGCCATGCTCAACTACCCCACATACGACCAGGAACTCTATGCCTTGGTGAGAGCCCTTCAAACGTGGCAGCACTATCTTTGGCCTAAGGAGTTCATCATCCACACTGACCATCAGTCTCTAAGACATCTTAAGGGTCAGCAGAAGCTCAACAAGAGGCATGCTCGTTGGATGGAGTTCATTGAAACATTCCCTTATGTGATCAAGTACAAACAAGGTAAGGAGAATGTTGTGGCCGATGCATTGTCTCGAAGGTATACTCTTCTTTCAGCCCTTGAGACTAAATTGCTTGGTTTTGAATTTATCAAGGATCTTTATGCCTCTGATCAGGATTTTAAAGAGATTTTTCGAAAATGCACCAAGGTTGCTTATGGGAAATACTTTCAAAGTTCTGGTTTCTTATTCTTTGATAACCGTTTGTGTGTGCCCCAATGTTCTTTGAGGGAGTTGTTTCTCAGGGAAGCTCATGGAGGAGGACTTATGGGACACTTTGGTGTCAAGAAGACTTACAAGGCTGTTCATGACCACTTCTATTGGCCGAGTTTGATGAAAGATGTTGAGAGGATCTGTAGCCGATGTGTGGTGTGCAAGAAGTCTAAGCCTAAAGCATCAAACCACGGTTTGTACTCAGCTCTACCCATTCCCTCTCATCCTTGGGTAGACATTTCTATGGATTTTGTGCTTGGTTTGCCTAGGTCCAAAGCTGGACGAGATTCTATCTTTGTGGTTGTTGATAGGTTCTCAAAAATGGCTCATTTCATTCCTTGTCACAAAACTGATGATGCTGTGCAAGTTGCAGATTTATTCTTTAAGGAAGTTGTTAGATTGCATGGAATGCCTAAGACCATTGTCTCTGATCGTGATGCTAAGTTCCTTAGCTATTTTTGGAAGACCTTGTGGTCTAAGCTAGGTACTAGATTGATGTTCTCTACAACTTGTCATCCGCAAACTGATGGGCAAACTGAAGTAGTTAATCGAACCTTGTCTGCTTTGCTTAGATCTTTGGTTAAAAAGAATCTTAAGACTTGGGAAGAATGTTTGCCTCATGTTGAGTTTGCTTACAATCATGCATTGCATTCAGCTACTAAGTTTTCTCCTTTTGAGGTTGTTTATGGATTTAATCCTTTGTCTCCACTTGATCTTTTACCTTTGCCTTTGAGTGAACGAGTTAGTACAGATGGCAAGAGGAAAGTGGACACGATCAAGAAGCTGCATGAACAGGTCCGGGCCAACATTGAAGCCAAGACCAAAGGCTACAAACGACTTGCAGACAAGAAAAGAAAAGAAGTGATCTTCCAGGAAGGTGATCTTGTTTGGGTCCATTTGAGGAAGGAACGATTCCCGGAACAAAGGAAGTCAAACTCATGCCCCGGGTCGATGGTCCATTCCAGATTCTCAAGAAACTCCATGACAATGCTTACCAGCTTGATCTTCAGGGTAAGTATGATATCTCTTCAAGTTTCAATGTTTCTGATTTATCTCCTTTTCTTGCAGATGATCCGGATTTGTGGTCAAATCCTTTTGAAGAGGGAGGGAATGATGGAACCCAGGACCTGGACCAGGACTTGGAGCAGACTCAGGACGATCAGATCAGTCCAACTGAGGTTCAGCCATTCAGCCGTACCAGATCAACGGACAGAGCCGTGTACCGGATCGACCCGAGTGCACCCGGACGCGACCTAAGGATGGATTCACGACCTGATGACCGAATCAGCCGACCCACAGGCGTTCTTCCCCGACCCATTCGTCATTCTAGAGCCAACAGTCAAGTCAGAACCCATGATCATCGAGATGAACCTGATTCCGGACTTAGCCATTCTTTTCTGGCCCGTTTGGGACGTACCGCACACCCGGATCAGGCTGATCTCGACTTGTCCGACCACTTTGATGATTCTATGATGATCGATGCATCCAACTTCTCCAAAGGGATGTTACTTAGGCTCTCTGAAGATTTGGGTCGAGCTATCTCTTCATCCGTTCATGGATCATCGATGATCAACCATGCGGGCAGCCTTGCGTCCGTCCTGCTCCTTACCGCGGACGACCTGATCATCACAGGATGAACCTGGACGAATCACGAACCTGGACAGTCAATGTACCTTGCCAAGTCTTCATCAATTTCCGCGCATTGACTGGTCTTGGTCAAATTCACATTTTCTATGTCTTGTTTTCAACATTTCTATTTTCAATGTTGTATTTTCCAAGAATTCTATTTATGTTTCTTTGACTCACAAACACTATATATATGTGAGTCCTTCATGAAATAAAATCACAATCGATTTTTCTCTTATATTTTGAGTCTTCTCTCATTGTTCTTTGTCTTAGAACATTCATAGTTTGCTTGGTGAGGTTATCTCCGAGTAAGAACACCTTCGTTGTGTTGGACCGGTGCGTCACATCCGGCAACCTTCGAAACTCTGGTAGTATCTTTGGGCTTCCGCAACCCTTAGTGTCACCCTTCGATCCACTAGTTCTCAATCCACTCGGATCTGAGTTCATATCATCCGTACCGGTTGAGTGATCCAAATCTAGGTTCTATCAACTGCCTCCTCGAGGATTTTGATCTTGAAGTCATTCTTTTTCTAAAGGTAGAGAGAGAATTTGCAAGAGAGAGATTAACTTAAGATTCTTGGGTGAAATAAGATTGGTAAAGAATTCACAAGTCTTTATAGGCAAGGATTTGACTATTCACCCGACCTTCGACACGATTTCGTCTCCATACTTTCCTCACAAACCATACTGCAAGCTAGGGCCTACAAACCCTACAGCTCCTAGCTAGCTGGAGGGCTAACTGTTGGGGTCAAAATCGGTCAAGACGAAATCGATGTCCGAAAGTCTTGGAAAAACATGAAAGATGTTAGAGCACCCTCGAGAGACTAATTGGTAATCGAGAAACCTTGGAAAAATATTAAGTCAGAGATTAATCATCTCGAAATCAACGGCTAGAAACGTTTTCTACACGAGGAAAAACCTACGGAAAACTAAAAAGAACGCAAAAACACGCACAAGCTGAAGGAACCAAGCAGCCGACTCCGGTCGTGGCCGTGGCTGCCGGGCGGCTAGCCCCGTGCTGGCCGTGGCCGCCGGCGGCTAGCGCCCTTGCTGGCCGTGGCCGCCGGGCGGCTAGCCCCGTGCTGGCCGTGGCCGCCGGCGGCTAGCGCCCGTGCTGGCCGTGGTCGCCGGGCGGCTAGCCCCCGTGCTGGCCGTGGCCGCCGGCGGCTAGCGCCCGTGCTGGCCGTGGTCGCCGGGCGGCTAGCCCCGTGATGGCCGTAGCCGGCGGCGGCTAGCGCCTGTGCCGGCCGTGGTCGCCGGGCGGCTAGCCCCGTGCTGGCTCGGGTCGTCGGACGGCTATTCTTCGTGCGTAAGTTCTAGGCCCCCGGATTGCCAGAAATCCGTGTTTTGCGACTCTCCGAGATCCCGCAAACAAAACTCCTTTTCCTGCTCCAAGACTTCGGAGAACCCGTAAGACGTCAACGGACAGAAAGACTTTGTATAAAACGGTGATGGTTATCTTAAAACACCATTCGCCTCAGCAATGAATCGGAGATCTTCCGAAAGACTCGACATCCAAGTAGGAGCATTTTTTCAAAGAAATCGTAGAAAACAACGGAAGTCCGGAAGACGGCTCGAAAGGGACCAAACCCGATTGGACGGCCCATTTACGATTCTCTAAAAGATAGATGCGACGGTTTACAATTATCTTCACATAAAAAGATAAATGTTAAACTTCCGAAAGGATAAATGTCAACTTTCCGAAAGAATAAATGTCAACTTTCCCGATAAACACGAGGGCCGACGAAAATGGAAAAAGCCCAGCTCGCGGCAGACTCAGTCCATCAAGAATAGACCGTCATATGGGAGTATATAAGCAAGGCTACGAGCAGAGGAAGGGGGATCCGAAATCAGAAGAAAGAAACCACTCTAGAGCAACTTAGAACTTAGGCTTTTATTTCCTTTTTTAGCGAGCTGCGACTCGACTAGGTTAGATCTAGGCTTTGAGACTAGCAACGATCGACAGCTCTTGCGGCCGAGATCTCGACCTGTTGTACGAACGCTCTCTGCAAATTCGGAAATAAGATTCTTTCTTTTGCTCTCTTTATTTTACGCATTTATTCCCAAACTATACTCGTGATTAACTTTGTCGTGCGTGGCCCAGCAAATAGCCAGGATCCTCGGGGAAAACTAGGACAACTTAGTTTTCCTACGTTTAAACTTAACTAAAATTGACAGTGCGAATTTCGGTTCCCACACTTAGCAAACAAATCTTCTTTTGTTGGACCGGCGCGTCACATCCGGCAACAAACGAATCTTGTAGTATCAAGGGGTCTTTCCGCAACCTTTTGTGTCACCCATTATTCCATAGTTCTCTTTTCAGAGTTCATATCCTTCACAAACCGATTGAGTGATCCTGTCCAATCTCAGGACGTATCAAGTGGTATCAGAGCCACTCAATTCGGTATTATCTTTCCATCTTTCTCATCTCCCATTTTCTAAACACTCTTCTTCTTCTGTCTATCTTGAATCTGGGCCACTACCTTACCTAGGCCATATCTATTTATAAAAAAAAAGATCTAACAAAAAAAAAAATCGAAAAGTTTGATTGTTTTTGGCTAGGTGGTGGAAGAGAAATCCTGCTGGCTGAAGAGAAATCCAGCCTTGGAGTGGTTAAAGCGGATTCCCAAACCAAATTCTCTTATCTCTCTATCTTGTGTTTCATTATTTGTTTGCTTTGAGATCTCATCGGGTTATTTGGATTGTCTTTCTTAGAACCTTGAGAGGAATTCTTTGAGTGACCACTAAATTGAGTGAAACACGTGTGTGGGTGAGATAAATACCTGAGAGTGTGAGGCTTTTTGATACACTAAAAATGAATCCTTGCTACTGCCAAGTTAACAGTTGCAATTGTAGTACTTGAGATTCAAATCCAGAGGACCAGTCTACACTCTAGTTCTATAAGTTTGAAATCAAGCTAAGAAGAAGATATGAATTTGGTTGAAGGAGGCGATAGTTAACAAGCAAAATAAACACAAGATTGATTCAATTAAACAAGAGCTAGCCTAGGGTATTTCATTGGGTGTTGAATTGGAGCGAAACAATTATCCAAGCGCGATGAAGTGCTTTCTAGAACTCGGATCACTCAGCTGGAACACTCCACTGTCGTGGCAGTGATCGCTTTGCAGATAGATCTCACCACCTAACTGTCGTTGGGATGAGGATCGATTGCAAGCTTTAGAGAACAGGTCCGATCAGTTCACTTACCACCCTAATATCTACTTTCGCTGATTAGGGATACTAAGCTCATTCAATACATGTCAAGTTATCATCCTAAGCGGTTAGCTAGGCGATGAACTAGTGATCTGACATCAAGTGATCAGGTTAATGAAAGCAGTAAGAACAGTATGAATGAAGAACGGTTATGGATCGCTTATCTATGTTTAGCTCATGTCTCAACACCCTAAAGACCCTAGGCGAGCAAGGTCACTACTCGATCATGATGCAAATAGACAAAGACATAAATCCTGAATAAAATTGCATAAGAACAGAGTATGAAACAATAGGGTTCAGATGATCTTCTCTATGAGATGATGGATTTCTTCTCCCTTACAAGTTGCAGATCGCAAATACTCAGCGTTGTCTTGTAAAACTAGCGTAAGAAAAATAGTAAAAAGATAGATGGCGTTTTATATGGAGGCGCCAATCAGAAGAAAAGAGATAAGGGCAACAGGGCTTTAATTCCCGAAATAGGAGTTTCCATATTCGTCTGGAACAATCTCCGGATCACTCCGTCTGCTTGTTCCGTTTGAGAGAGAACAGTCGAGACTGTTCTCTTGAGTGTTCTCCGCAGGAATGCTCCAAAAGGACATCTTTTCATCAGGCACCTTCTCTTCTTTCTTCTACTAACTCCAGACCTGTAAAAGGTCAAAAAGGACTAGACTGACACGAATTAGTGACTTGACACAAATGAAAACAAATATACAATGATGTGAAAAACACCATATATTAATTCCCCCAGACTTAGATCCTTGTTTGTCCTCGAACAAGACAAGTACCAAGAACAGGGAGAAAGGTTTGAAAGCGTGGGAACTCGCTTATTCTCAGCAACCATACTCTTACCACAAATCTCTGAACCATACAAGCCATAGATTAGGACCACACACACTTACTGAGAACCCCCCTGATCGCTGTTCGAAGATCGGCTCCTTACTCTACATCTCAACCTGAAAAGGCAACACTATCGAGACAAAAATCCTTATGTTCAATTAAGATCAGCGTGAGCTTCTTGTCACAGGCTCTACTCAGAGAGAACGGGCTAGGTATAGAACAAGCTAACTTTTATGGTGGAGTTCAAGAGTGTTTAGGGTTTACCAAGAGCGGATGCAGGATATCACACAAAATGGTCGTGAGAGGACGGCTCCATTGAGGTCCACAGTCCTTACTCATCTCTGCTAATCGGACTGCTCTCCAATAGATCGATCATAGGACTGCTCTGTGCGATTCAACTTCCCCCTTCAGAACACTTCACTGAAACCACCATCACTTTTCCAACTTCCCCAGTGGCATGCATATGGATTCTTCCCCTTCTCGTCACCAGTAAATCAAAGCAAAAACAAAGAACTTCTTTTTTTTTTATATATACTAAAATACAAAATGCTGGGTGACGAGTAAGGAGGTAACAAGTGATGTACATAATGGTCTGTTCTAGCCACTTACTTCTTCGTTGTTCTCTCTGGTATCGGAACAGGCACTCTGGTTGTTCTTTTGTCTGCACTGATTGATCCGCCTTCTTCCACTGTGTGAGCATTGATGAGTAAGAACTGCGTCGATCCTTTCCTCTCCAACCTTTTTGCACATATCTGCACATAAAGTACTAGAAAAGCAAATGCATGAGGGTGGAATAAAAGGTCAGGGTTCAAGGTGGGAACTAGCTAAAGATGAGCTAGTCACTCAGGAACAGCAAGAGGGATAAAAATCGGATAAGAAGTCCAAAGTGTAGTTCTCATTCTACCCTGATCTAGTGCCCATGACAAGAAGAATTAAAGTCCAGATTAGGTTCAGATAAAGTGGAGTTAAGTCTACCCATTATAACCTGATCGGTATAGAACTTCTGGAGTGTCAAATGAGATAAGTCAGGGTTGTTCCAGGTCCATGTGTGGGTCTTTCATCACTGCTAAGGTCACTGAATAAGAAGGTTAAAGCACGAGGTGGTTAAAGAGCATCACAAAATAAGGTCCTGATTCCCATAATAGTTTTGACTGACTCGATCCTAAAAACTGACTCGATAAAACATGAAAATGACACAAGGACTGACTCAAAAAGCACACAAGCGAATATAGTACAATCGCTCCCCCAGACTTAGTTCACACCATCCCTGGTTGTGAAAATAAACCAGAGGAAGCTGAAACACACCAAACAGAAGCAAATAACATGAAAAATAAATAGTTCAGATGGATAAGACAAGGGATAGAAATAGTCCTTTCGGACTCAGTCTGAATCGCCGCTACCGGAGTGACCAGCTGTCCTCCTGTTCCTCGGCAGTCTCTTTGCTCCAGTCGATGTTCCCGCTTGTTCCTTGCCTGGGCGCCTTGTTCTCTGCGGCATACACTCCTCCTGGGCTCCAATGCAGCCGCCTGTAATCGCCCTGAGGCTGTTGTTCTTCTTCTGGGACTCAACCATCCAGCGTCTCTAGCGTGATCATCAGTCACATCGGTGAAGTCCTCCAAGTCATACTCACCATCAGCCGGTGGAGTCACATGCTCCACATCATCCATGTCTTCATCATTGTGCTGAACGGCGCCTTCGGATCATCGCAGAGGTGCTTTTCATCGAGTGAGAACACAATGTTCTCCAGGGATAAGAAGTCTGTGAACTCAGGCATGGGGAGCTTGCAATACAGAGGGTTCCCTTCTTTATTCTGGAACTTGTAGGTGGTCTCGTCGCGCAAGATGTGGCATGCGATCAGGTAAGGAGTGTCGATGTACTTCATCTCAGAGACGACCTTGTAAGAGCTGAGGTTGATGTTGAAGCGCTGGAACAAGGGTGTGAGCAGACTGCCGCAACGATCCTTCTTATCATCAGTCCGAATCAGGGTGTCTCTATGGTCAGCGAACATGGAGATGAGATGGAACCCCGGGTTGGTCTTGACTTCCTGGATCGGGGTGATGTTCTCTCTGCGCATCTCATCCTCAAGTCCCGTGTAGAGAACCTGGAGCTCTCCATTCGTGATTTTGGAGGTGTACTCCTTCGCGAACAGGACATTGGACACAATCTTGGCGATGATCCGGATTGCAGGGTTCCGGATCTGCGACTGATAAGCCTTGCGAGAGGTGAACTTGCCGGCTGCGATGAGATCCCAAAAGGTGTCCGCCGGCTTGAACTTCTTCTCCACTGAAACTCCCCTTGGCGTGTTTGCAATCTCGAGTAGCGCGTTCAGATCGTTGAGAGAGATGGTGCAGAACTTGCCATCAGCCATGAAGGAGAAGGAGCAGTTCTCGTACGTAAGCGCAGTGGGGTTCTGGTAAGTGATCTGGCACGTTGCGAGCACTTGCCTGACCAAGTCTGGGTAGAGAACCTGGGCCTGATAACAAAGAGGCATGAATCCCATAGCCTGCATCGTGTCGAACACCTCAGTGTCAAGGCCTAGATTGGCTAGTGTTGGCTGGTGCACGAACCGCGTGGGCAAGATCTCTGCTAGGAGGAGCCGGTTGTATATCGCTGCTGACTCCTTGTCCCATCCCTCAACGTTAAAGTCAAGGAGCATCAGATCATTGAGGTCGATGGGCTTGCCCTCAGTCTTGTTCGGCCATGGGTAACCAGGTGGAGCACTCGCGGCTGGAGAAGTTGTGCTCTTGGTGGCTCTTGCGTTCCGCATCTTTGGAGGCATCTGCAAAACAAAAACAATATCCAATATCAGCACAGTTCGTTGGTTGTTCTAGAAACGATGGAACAATCCAATCTTCTTGTTCTACCCAAGTCCATCGATTACTAGACAACCTACACAAGCCTCAATCTCAACAGTATAAATCGCAAGGCCAAGAATCACAAGCAACAATCGGTTCCTCTTCCATTGAAAATCAATCATGAATTCAATCCTAGTAGCAAGTATACTATCAAGAGCTACAATCTAGGATGAAATCGCAAAGCATAAAGGAAAAAGAGGACCCAAGAAATCACTCCCAAATCGCGATTTGCATGCGCAAAAGGGGGAGAGTTCTTGTACGATTACCTTGATTGGAGAGGTGATTCCTGCAAAACAACCCAATCTCAAGAGAATCCCAAGAGGTTAGAACCAAAATCGATGAGAAAGAGTGGGAGGTTGTTCGCGATTTAGGGTTCTAAGGGGGGGGGGGGGGAAGCGACGAGAGAGGAAGTGGGGAGTGGAGTGTTGGGCCTTAAATAGGTCCATCAAAACCGCTTCCCCTTCCTTTTTTTTTTTTTTTTTAATTTTTTTTTGTTCGAGTACTTACCTGGGAACAATCGGCGGAACAACCGCTGGAGTGCTCTCCTGGAGTGATCTCGAATTTTCTTGATTTTTCAACCTGCAAGTTAGTTCCTAGAAAGATAAAGACAAAAAGAAAACAATATTTACACTCACCAGTGGGTTGCCTCCCACCAAGCGCTTGTTTTCTTCACTAGCTTGACTTCAATGAGCCGATTAGGCTTGAGGGGATCGCTTAAGGGTATCTCTACACCTTCAACGATTGTTGTGTCAGCAAAATATGGCTTGAGACGCTGACCATTGACAACAAATTCTCCACCTCTTGTGTCCAGCAACACAACAGCTCCATAAGGGCGAACCTCCTTAATGGTGAAAGGTCCAGACCATCTGGATTTAAGCTTCCCAGGGAACAGCTTAACCCGTGAATTGAAGAGTAAGACTGATCGTTCGGAGCAAGCTTCTGCTGATGATCCGTTTGTAATGGAACGCCTTGGTCTTTTCCTTGTAGATCTTAGAACTCTCATAGGCCAGATGCCTGATCTCCTCCAACTCGTGGATCTGAATGGTTCGCCTCTCCTTGGCGGGTTTGATGTCGAAGTTGAGTAGTTTGACAGCCCAAGCCGCCTTGTACTCTAGCTCAACAGGTAGGTGGCACGCCTTGCCATAGACCAGATGATAGGGAGTGGTCCCTAAAGGGGTCTTGTAGGCTGTTCTGTACGCCCAGAGAGCATCGTCAAGCTTAAGGGACCAGTCCATGCGGGTGGTGTTGACAGTCTTCTGCAGGATGTTCTTGATCTCTCTGTTGGAAACCTCCACTTGACCACTTGTTTGGGGATGATAGGCGGTTGCAACCTTGTGTTTCAGACCATTCTTGCTCAGCAATCCTTGGAACAACTTGTTGATAAAGTGAGTTCCACCATCGCTTATAACCACTCTAGGCACTCCAAATCTTGGAAAGATGATGGAGGTGAACATATTGGTTACAACTCGTGCATCATTGGTTGGACTAGCAATCGCTTCTACCCACTTGGAGACATAGTCCACAGCAACCAAGATGTACTCATTCTTGTGAGAAACTGGGAACGGTCCCATGAAATCGATCCCCCAGCAATCAAACACTTCAACTTCCAAGATGTAGTTCTGAGGCATCTCGTTTCTCTTGCTTATACTCCCCATCCTTTGGCATGAATTGCATCGAGATATGAAAGCGTGAGCATCTCTGAACATAGTGGGCCACCAGAAACCGGCTTTGAGGATCTTGGAAACTGTTTTGAAGGTGGCGAAGTGACCAGCATAAGAGGAATCGTTGCAGTGGTGAAGGATCCCTGGAATATCAGCCTCTGGAACACACCTCCTGAAGATCCCATCCTTGCCTTGCCGATAGAGATACGGCTCATCCCAGAAGTAGTGCCTTGCCTCCCTTAGAAATTTCCTCTTCTCATTCCCAGTGAACCTCAAAGGCTCTTTCTCAGCTGCCAAGAAGTTGGCAATCTCAGCGAACCATGGAAGGTTCGGGTACTCCTTCTGGATTACTGCAACGAATGCTCCTTCTACGCGGGAACAATCCTTGATGACAGGTGACAACTGCTCCATGTTGCGCAGACCAATCGCATTGACGTACTCCATCGGTTGTTCCTCATCAAGAACTGTCTCATCTGACACTTTCATCCTGGAAAGATGATCTGCTACTCCATTATCAACCCCCTTCTTGTTTCTTATCTCCAGATCAAACTCTTGGAGCAAGAGGATCCATCTTAAGAGCCGCGGTTTAGCATCCTTCTTCGTGAGTAGGTACTTGAGAGCCGCGTGGTCTGTGTGCACAATCACCTTTGATCCAACCAGATAGGATCTGAACTTCTCAAAAGCGAACACGATGGCAAGGAGCTTCTTCTCTGTGGTTGCGTATCGGCACTGAGCTTCATCTAGGTTCTGCTTGCATAGTATATCACGTGAAGCTTCTTGTCTTTACGCTGTCCAAGGACTGCTCCCACTGCAAAATCACTTGCATCTGTCATGATCTCAAAAGGGAGATCCCAGTCTGGAGGTTGGACAACTGGTGCACTCACTAGAGCCCCCTTGATCGTGTGGAATGCGGCTAAGCAGTCACTGTCAAAGGCAAACTGAGCTTCCTTGCAGAGCAACCGAGTGAGTGGTCTCGCGATCTTAGAGAAGTCCTGGATGAACCTCCTATAGAAACCAGCGTGTCCCAAGAAACTCCTGATTCCCTTCACTGAAGTTGGTGGTTGCAGACTCATCATGACCTCGATCTTTGCCTTGTCCACCTCAATGCCTTTCTCTGATATCTTGTGTCCCAGAACAATGCCATCTCTGACCATGAAGTGGCATTTCTCCCAGTTCAGCACCAGATGCTTCTCCTCGCATCGCTTCAGCACCCTGCACAAGTTTGACAAACAGACATGAAAGGAGCTTCCATAGACGCTGAAATCATCCATGAAAACCTCCATTATGTCTTCGATGAGATCAGTAAAAATCGACATCATGCAGCGTTGGAAGGTCGCTGAGCATTGCACAAGCCGAAGGGCATTCTCCTGTATGCATATGTTTCATAAGGGCATGTCAACATCGTCTTCTCCTGATCGTCTGGGTGGATGGGAATCTGAAAGAAAACCTGAATAAACCATCTAAAAGCAATATAAGGGTGGTTAGCGAATCTCTCAAGCATTTGATCAATAAAAGGAAGTGGAAGTGATCCTTACGAGTCGCAGCATTCAACTTACAAAATCAATGCAAATGCGATGACCAGTAACTTTTCTAGTGGGGATCAATTCATTCTTTCATTGGTTATCACAGTGATCCCACCTTTCTTAGGTACTACATGCACAGGACTAACCCACTTACTATAGAGATCGCATAGATCACACCTGCTTCTAGATGTTTCATTATCTCTTCTTTACAACATCTTTTAGATTGGGTTTAACCTCCTTTGATGTTCTACAGAAGTCATCGATTCATCTTCCAGGTGTTTCTATGCATGCACAGATCAGGTGAAATGCCAGGTATGTCAGCTAGAGAATAACCCAATGCCTTACGATATTTTCTCAGTTCACACAAAAGCAGAGCAGTCTCAGCATTGTTCAGGTTGGCATTCACAATGACAGGATATGTAGGGTTGGATCCAAGAAATGCATACCTGAGTCCCTTGGAAGGGATTTGAGCTCTACCTTTTGAGCTTTCAGCTCGCTCCATGAGTCATCGGTCTGAGCTGCGGAACAGACGGGTTCTGAGGCGCGGTTGTTCCAGCCGATCTGCTGGACTCACTCTTCTCCCCAGACTTAGATTCGCCACCATCCTTCAATACTCCTGGCTGAATCCAGAATTTGGCATATGCATCAGCATCAACACTCTCTAAGCTCTGCTCGG
>NC_079511.1:18013275-18105172 GCF_000801105.2 Raphanus sativus
CAGACCATCTGGATTTAAGCTTTCCAGGGAACAGCTTAACCCGTGAATTGAAGAGTAAGACCTGATCGTTCGGAGCGCTTCTGCTGATGATCCGTTTGTCATGGAACACCTTGGTCTTTTCCTTGTAGATCTTAGAACTCTCATAGGCCAGATGCCTGATCTCCTCCAACTCGTGGATCTGAATGGTTCGCCTCTCCTTGGCGGGTTTGATGTCGAAGTTGAGTAGTTTGACAGCCCAAGCCGCCTTGTACTCTAGCTCAACAGGTAGGTGGCACGCCTTGCCATAGACCAGATGATAGGGAGTGGTCCCTAAAGGGGTCTTGTAGGCTGTTCTGTACGCCCAGAGAGCATCGTCAAGCTTAAGGGACCAGTCCTTGCGGGTGGTGTTGACAGTCTTCTGCAGGATGTTCTTGATCTCTCTGTTGGAAACCTCCACTTGACCACTTGTTTGGGATGATAGGCGGTTGCAACCTTGTGTTTCAGACCATTCTTGCTCAGCAATCCTTGGAACAACTTGTTGATAAAGTGAGTTCCACCATCGCTTATAACCACTCTAGGCACTCCAAATCTTGGAAAGATGATGGAGGTGAACATCTTGGTTACAACTCGTGCATCATTGGTTGGACTAGCAATCGCTTCTACCCACTTGGAGACATAGTCCACAGCAACTAAGATGTACTCATTCTTGTGAGAAACTGGGAACGGTCCCAAAATCGATCCCCCAGCAATCGAACACTTCAACTTCCAAGATGTAGTTCTGAGGCATCTCGTTTCTCTTGCTTATACTCCCCATCCTTTGGCATGAATTGCATCGAGATATGAAAGCGTGAGCATCTCTGAACATAGTGGGCCACCAGAAACCGGCTTGGAGGATCTTGGAAACTGTTTTGAAGGTGGCAAAGTGACCAGCATAAGAGGAACCGTTGCAGTGGTGAAGGATCCCTGGAATATCAGCCTCTGGAACACACCTCCTGAAGATCCCATCCTTGCCTTGCCGATAGAGATACGGCTCATCCCAGAAGTAGTGCCTTGCCTCCCTTAGAAATTTCCTCTTCTCATTCCCAGTGAACCTCAAAGGCTTTCTCAGCTGCCAAGAAGTTGGCAATCTCAGCGAACCATGGAAGGTTCGGGTACTCCTTCTGGATCACTGCAACGAATGCTCCTTCTACGCGGGAACAGTCCTTGATGACAGGTGACGACTGCTCCATGTTGCGCAGACCAATCGCATTGACGTACTCCATCGGTTGTTCCTCATCAAGAACTGTCTCATCTGACACTTTCATCCTGGAGAGATGATCTGCTACTCCATTATCAACCCCTTCTTGTTTCTTATCTCCAGATCAAACTCTTGGAGCAAGAGGATCCATCTTTAAGAGCCGCGGTTTAGCATCCTTCTTCGTGAGTAGGTACTTGAGAGCCGCGTGGTCCTGTGCACAATCACCTTTGATCCAACCAGATAGGATCTGAACTTCTCAAAAGCGAACACGATGGCAAGGAGCTTCTTCTCTGTGGTTGCGTATCGGCACTGAGCTTCATCTAAGGTCTGCTTGCATAGTATATCACGTGAAGCTTCTTGTCTTTGCGCTGTCCAAGGACTGCTCCCACTGCAAAATCACTTGCATCTGTCATGATCTCAAAAGGGAGATCCCAGTCTGGAGGTTGGACCAACTGGTGCACTGACTAGAGCCCCTTGATCGTGTGGAATGCGGCTAAGCAGTCGCTGTCAAAGGCAACTGAGCTTCTTTGCAGAGCAACCGAGTGAGTGGTCTCGCGATCTTAGAGAAGTCCTGGATGAACCTCCTATAGAAACCAGCGTGTCCCAAGAAACTCTTGATTCCCTTCACTGAAGTTGGTGGTTGCAGACTCATCATGACCTCGATCTTTGCTTTGTCCACCTCAATGCCTTTCTCTGATATCTTGTGTCCCAGAACAATGCCATCTCTGACCATGAAGTTGCATTTCTCCCAGTTCAGCACCAGATGCTTCTCCTCGCATCGCTTCAGCACCCTGCACAAGTTTGACAAACAGACATGAAAGGAGCTTCCATAGACGCTGAAATCATCCATGAAAACCTCCATTATGTCTTCGATGAGATCAGTAAAAATCGACATCATGCAGCGTTGGAAGGTCGCTGAAGCATTGCACAAGCCGAAGGGCATTCTCCTGTATGCATATGTTTCATAAGGGCATGTCAACATCGTCTTCTCCTGATCGTCTGGGTGGATGGGAATCTGAAAGAAACCTGAATAACCATCTAAAAAGCAATAGTAAGGGTGGTTAGCTAATCTCTCAAGCATTTGATCAATAAAAGGAAGTGGGAAGTGATCCTTACGAGTCGCAGCATTCAACTTACGAAAATCAATGCAAATGCGATGACCAGTAACTTTTCTAGTGGGATCAATTCATTCTTTTCATTGGTTATCACAGTGATCCCACCTTTCTTAGGTACTACATGCACAGGACTAACCCACTTACTATTAGAGATCGCATAGATCACACCTGCTTCTAGATGTTTCATTATCTCTTTCTTTACAACATCTTTTAGATTTGGGTTTAACCTCCTCTGATGTTCTACAGAAGTCATCGATTCATCTTCCAGGTGTATTCTATGCATGCACAGATCAGGTGAAATGCCAGGTATGTCAGCTAGAGAATAACCCAATGCCTTACGATATTTCTCAGTTCACACAAAAGCAGAGCAGTCTCAGCATTGTTCAGGTTGGCATTCACAATGACAGGATATGTAGGGTTGGATCCAAGAAATGCATACCTGAGTCCCTTGGGAAGGGATTTGAGCTCTACCTTTGGAGCCTTCAGCTCGCTCCATGAGTCATCGGTCTGAGCTGCCGGAACAGACGGGTTCTGAGGCGCGGTTGTTCCAGCCGATCTGCTGGACTCACTCTTCTCCCCCAGACTTAGATTCGCCACCATCCTTTCAATACTCCTGGCTGAATCCAGGAATTTGGCATATGCATCAGCATCAACACTCTCTAAGCTCTGCTCGGCTTCAGCTCTGACTAAGGCGAGTTCAAGTGGATCCTCGGTGAGAATCTCCTCAATCATTCCCTCATGCGGCTCTAGCGGGTCACCATCTTCTTGGACAGTGAAAGTTGTCCATCCAACATCGGCTTCTTGAGCATCTGGTCCATCTCAAACTTCATCACAATATCTCCAAGGTGGAGATCAATCTTCCCTTGTCGGACATCGATGATAGCTCCAACAGTGCAGAGGAATGGTCTGCCTAGGATCAGGGGATCATTTGAATCTTCCTCGACTTCCAGAACAACGAAATCGGCAGGAACAAGTGTGTTCCCAACCAGAACTTGAAGATCTTCGAGGATTCCAACTGGAGACTTCACAGATCGATCAGCAATACTAGTGACATCCTGGTAGGCTTGAAATCCGTGTATCCAAGGCGCTTAGCCACTGTATATGGCATAAGTTTATGCTTGACCCTAGGTCGACCAGTGAGCATGAGAAAATTGTTCTCCCAATCTGAACCGAGAGGACAAATTTTCCCGGATCACCCAACTTCTTGATCCTTCTGTTCTGGAGCACCGCACTGCACTCCTTAGAGACAATCATGAACTCGCTGTCATCAGATATCTTCCAGAGATCAGTCCCTTCACAAAGCTACGCATGGATGGAATCATCTGGATCGCACTCATTAGAGGGAGTTTGACAGTTAGGTCTTCCAGCATCTTCCTGCACTGCATCTCTTCCTTATCCTTGCGTGTAGCCTTAGCTGGAACATGGTAAGGTATTTTTGGTACATACTGACGAACTGGAGAAGGTGCTGAAGTCGAAGGAACAACTCCAGCGGGTCGCTCTGCTTCAGTCGGAACAGTCTCAGTAGGTTGTTCTGCCTTTTCTTCATCTGTGGGTACAGCCTTAGGTGGCTGATCCGACTCCTTCTACTTCCCTTTCTCAGCCGATGTGAATCTCCTGGGGTCTAGATCAGGCAGTTGCTTTCCACTCCTTAGACCTACTGCATTGCACTCCTTGGGGTTCTTGTCTGTTTTTCCAGGGAGAGTTCCTTGCTGTCTCTTCACACTCTCAGCAGTCTGAGCAATCTGAATATCCATCTGTCTCATATGGCTTGAGACATTGTCTTACTTCACACTCAGGTCATTGAACATATGATTCATCCTGGTGTTGATGTCGTTTGTGACCTGGTTTAGTGCTTTCCCTTGGATCTGCTGTCCTTGGAGCAGTTGGCTCATCATATTGGCGAGGCTCTTCATGTCATCATGCGGAGCAGTCTGAGCCGGTTGTGCAGCCTGCTGATTAACCGGCTGTTTCTGGCTGTGGAATTGGGCATTCTGAGCTGGGTTGAGGACAAAGGTTCTTCCCTGATTGCCATAAGGCCTTTGGTATCCACTGTTCTGACCCTGATTTCCTTGAGCTTTATCGTCTGGTTTAGGGGCATTGAACAGGTGGGGATTGTTCCTCACGTTAGGGTTGGGTGATAGTTCTTGAACTGCCATCCTTGCCCATTCACATAGCTCACTTCATGCTGATCCTCAGTTGACTGATCTGCTTCTGATGTGCCTTATGCGGTAGCTTTATCCTGAGGGGATTCTTCCATGATGAAGACCTGGTTCTGGTTGCTCTTAATCAGCTGATCGACCTTGGCAGAGAGCTCATCAATCTTGATGTTATCAATGCTCTTCACCTTCTGAGTGCGATCAGTCTCGCGGTTATTATCAGCTGAACTTGAGGCCATGTTCTCAATCAACTCGAAGGCACCTTGAGACTGGGTCATGAAATCTCCCTTACTGGCTGAGTTCAAAGCGTTCCTGTACTCCCAGCCTACTCCATCGTAGAACACTCCCAGCAAATAGTTTTCCTCAAAACCGTGGTGCGGGCACTATCTGCGGTAGACGTTGAATCACTCCCAAGCATCGCAGAACGGCTCGTCCACCAATTGTTTGAAGGTCACGATCTTCTGTCTCAGCTCTGCCGTCTTCGATTTAGTGTAGAAGTGGCTTAAGAAGGCCTCTCGGACTTGTTCCCAAGTGGTGAGTGATCCCGTGGGTAGTGAATCAAGCCAGCGAGCAGCTTTCCCATCAAGAGAGAAAGGGAACATAGTACACTTGATGTAATCGGGTGGTACTCCATTCGCTTTAGTGAAACCACACATCTTCTCAAAGTGCTCGATGTGGTTCATCGGTATCTCAGCAGGAAGTCCATTGAAGATCTTCCTTTGCACTAGACTTATCAAGGCTGGCTTGATCTCGAAGTCCTGCCTAGTGCACGGTGGAGGGGTTATGGCAGATCGCGTAGCAGGCAGATTGCGCAGTAAGTTTCTCTGGCCGATCTGGACAACTTCCTCTTGTTGGTTCTGCTGGTTCGCAGCATTCAGAGCAGCTTGCTCGGCAGCAGCTTGCTGTGCATGGATCGTTTTCTGCATCTGCTGCATCTGCTGTTGCATGAGTGCAAACGCAGCAGTGAGATCATCCTGGTGATCACCCATGTTGGTGTTCAAATATCTCGGCTGTTGACGGTTCTGTCGTTCCAATCTCGCTAGTTCTTCGTTGGTAAGCTGATGCAATGGTCCTTGTGCGTTGCTCCGAGTATGTCTACTGGTCATGCACCTGGATCATCAGCTGAAACAAAGAAATAAACACGAGTTAGATATCTTAGACTAGATATGAAACCGAAAATTAGAGGTAAAAAATCTGGTCCCCGGCAACGGCGCCAAAACTTGATACACTAAAAATGAATCCTTGCTACTGCCAAGTTAACAATTGCAATTGTAGTACTTGAGATTCAAATCCAGAGGACCAGTCTACACTCTAGTTCTATAAGTTTGAAATCAAGCTAAGAAGAAGATATGAATTTGGTTGAAGGAGGCGATAGTTGACAAGCAAAATAAACACGAGATTGATTCAATTAAACAAGAGCTAGCCTAGGGTATTTCATTGGGTGTTGAATTGAAGCCAAACAATTATTCAAGCGCGATGAAGTGCTTTCTAGAACTCGGATCACTCAGCTGGAACACTCCACTGTCGTCGCAGTGATCGCTTTGCAGATCGATCTCACCACCTAACTGTCGTTGGGATGAGGATCAATTGCAAGCTTTAGAGAACAGGTACGATCAGTTCACTTACCACCCTAATATCTACTTTCGCTGATTAGGGATACTAAGCTCATTCAATACATGTCAAGTTATCATCCTAAGCGGTTAGCTAGGCGATGAACTAGTTATCTAACATCAAGTGATCAGGTTAATGAAAGCAGTAAGAAAAGTATGAATGAAGAACAGTTATGGATCGCTTATCTATGTTTAGCTCATGTCTCAATACCCTAAAGACCCTAGGCGAGCAAGGTCACTACTCGATCATGATGCAAATAGACAAAGACATAAATCCTGAATAAAATTGCATAAGAACAGAGTATGAAACAATAGGGTTCAGATGATCTTCTCTATGAGAGGATGGATTTCTTCTCCCTTACAAGTTGCAGATCGCAAATACTCAGTGTTCTCTTGTAAAACTAGCGTATGAAAAATAGTAAAAAGATTGATGGCGTTTTATATGGAGGCGCCAATCAGAAGAAAAGAGATTAGGGCAACAGGGCTTTAATTCCCGAAATAGGAGTTTCCATATTCGTCTGGAACAATCTCCGGATCACTCCGTATGCTTGTTCCGTTTGAGAGAGAACAATCTCGGGACTGTTCTCTTGAGTGTTCTCCGCAGGAATGCTCCAAAAGGACATCTTTTCATTAGGCACCTTCTCTTCTTTCTTCTACTAACTCCAGACCTGTAAAAGGTCAAAAAGGACTAGACTGACACGAATTAGTGACTTGAAACAAATGAAAACAAATATACAATGATGTGAAAACACCATATATCACTTTTACTCTAACTTTGCCTTGTTTAAGTTTTCAGGAAACCATGGGCAGTGAAGAAGAAAGAGACAGACCCGGAAATTCATTTGCTGGATTATCTAACTTGCAAATGCGTGCTCTCAATGATTCAATGTCTAACATGTTGAATACAGGTTTGGAGGCAATCCATCAAAGGCTAGATGAACTCCAGGGCCGACCAACTCAGTCCCGAACCAGAACCAGGCGTGATCGCCCAAGGAGAAACAGCCGGTCCGACCTTGAGATCCGAGATGAGTCCTTTGATGATGATCAGTCCATCAACCGACCAAGGAGGGCTCCTAGACAACAAAACCAAGGTGATGTCAATCCATTTGGTAGAAATGAAAGAACTAATGATGGATTGGGTGGTCTGAAATTAAAAATCCCAAGTTTTGATGGCAAAAATGATCTGGATGCTTTTCTTGAATGGGAAAGAAAAATTGAACTTGTGTTTGCTTGTCAAATTTTTTCTGATATTAAAAAGGTTACACTTGCTGCTGCTGAGTTTACTGGCTATGCTATTAACTGGTATGATCGAGTTGTGACTAGCAGGAGAAGAGCAGGTGAGGCGCCAGTTGATACATGGGATGAGCTTTCCATGCTGATGAGGAGACGCTTTGTTCCCGACCATTACCACCGAGACCTACATCACAAACTCAGGCGGTTACTTCAAGGTTCCAAGTCAGTTGAGGACTATCACCAGGAGATGGAGACCTTGATGATCAAAGCTGATATGGAAGAACCCTTAGACGCCACCATGGCCAGATTTCTTACCGGGCTCAACCGTGATATTCAAGACCGTATGGAGCTGGAAGATTATGACAGCATGGAGCAGATGCTACACAAGGCCATACTGATTGAACAACAAGCCAAAAGAAAAGGTCTTTCTAAACCAGCCTTTGTTCCCAAATCATCCTTTGCTCCCAAAGCAAACTATCAAGACAAAGGTAAGTCTTCTTCCTCAACAAATACTGCTTTTAAGACTAATGCCTCTGCTCATGTTGATAGAGAAAAGAAAGAGGAGGCTCCAAAACGAACCAGAGACATTCAGTGTTTCAAATGTCATGGTCTTGGCCACTATGCCAACCGATGCCCAAACCAAAAGGTGATGGTTCTTTTGGAGAATGGTGAAGTAGAATCCGAGGAAGACAAGGAGGATCTTGGACCAGTGTATGATGATGATGAGGAAGAGGCGCTTGACTTCCCAGCTCATGGTCCCCTTCTTGTTATTAGAAAGACTTTGGACGATGCCTTTGATCCCATCTTTGATGAGGAGGTCGATGGAGTGATCGATGAGTTCTGCTCGAACTTCGTGGAGGATTCTGATCCGATCTATGATGAGGACGAGCTTGATGATCCCAGCCACGGTCCACTACTGGTTACTAGACGTGCCTTGAGTGTCCAACCAAAGACCAACGACAAAGAACAAAGGGAGAATCTCTTTCACTATAGATGTCTCATTTCTGATAAAGTTTGTTCTTTGATTATTGATGGAGGTAGTTGCACTAATGTGGCTAGTGACACTCTTGTAAAGAAACTTGGGTTTGTTACTCGGCCTCTTGCTCGTCCTTTCAGGTTGGAGTGGCTCAATGAGGCCGGAGAGCAATATGTGAAGGAGCAAGTTACCGTCCCACTTTTTATTGGACGATATGAGGATGAGGTCGTGTGCAATGTGCTTCCCATGGATGCATGCCATGTTCTTTTGGGCCGGCCTTGGCAGTTTGATAAGAAGGCTGTGCATGATGGTTTCACAAACCGGCACTCTTTTGATCATAAGGGAAAGAAGATCACCTTGGTGCCTTTGTCGCCTTCAGAGGTCCATCAAGACCAGGTACAACTCAAGAAGGGGCGTGACCAAGAGTCTAAGGCAGATAAACCCGAGTATAGTACCAGAAACTCCAACTTCTTTGTCAAGGAAAGTCAGGTTAGGAAATCTCTTTACTCTCAACAGCCATTTCTTTTACTTGTGTATAAAGAATCTATTATGGCTAATTCTTCTGACCTTGCACCGGAGATTCCGAGTGAGTTGCTAGATGTTTTGCAGGACTTTTCTGATGTCTTTTCAGATGAGAATCCAAAGGGATTGCCACCAATATGAGGGATTGAGCATCAAATAGACTTTGTTCCGGGTGCATCTCTACCGAACCGACCAGCTTACCGTACCAATCCGGTCGAGACCAAGGAACTTCAGAAACAAATCGGTGAGCTTCTTGAGAAAGGCTACATCCGGGAAAGCCTCAGTCCTTGTGCTGTACCAGTTCTTCTAGTGCCCAAGAAAGATGGTTCATGGCGCATGTGTGTTGACTGCCGAGCCATCAACAACATTACGGTAAAGTATAGGCATCCCATTCCTAGGCTTGATGACATGCTTGATGAGTTGCATGGTTCTTCAGTTTTCTCTAAGATTGATTTGAAAAGTGGATAT
Organism: Raphanus sativus; assembly: GCF_000801105.2. Taxonomy (NCBI): domain Eukaryota; kingdom Viridiplantae; phylum Streptophyta; class Magnoliopsida; order Brassicales; family Brassicaceae; genus Raphanus; species Raphanus sativus. The sequence continues at coordinate 18,022,572 of NC_079511.1, forward strand.
CACCAGATTAGGATGAAAGAAGGTGATGAATGAAAAACTGCATTTAAAACTAAGCTAGGATTGTATGAGTGGCTTGTTATGCCATTTGGTCTCGCTAATGCACCTAGCACTTTCATGCGTTTAATGAATCATATTCTGAGAGCATTCATTGGTCATTTCGTGGTTGTATACTTTGATGACATACTCATTTACAGCAAGAACCTAGATGATCATAAGAAGCATGTGAAATCTGTTCTTGAAGTTCTTAGGAAAGAAAAGCTGTTTGCAAATCTTAGTAAATGCTCTTTTGGAATAGATCACGTGGTGTTCTTAGGTTTTGTTGTAGGTGCTGATGGACTCAGAGTGGACGAGGAGAAGGTCAAAGCCATCCGTGAATGGCCTATTCCGACCACAGTGAGTGAGGTAAGGAGCTTCCACTGCCTTGCCGGGTTCTACCGAAGGTTTGTCCAGGACTTCAGTACCATCGCACCCCCACTTACTGAAGTGATCAAGAAGAATGTTGGTTTCAAGTGGGAACAGGCTCAGGAAGAAGCATTCCAGCTCTTGAAAGGGAAGTTAACTCATGTTCCTTTACTTGTACTTCCTGATTTTTCTAAAACTTTTGAGATTGAGTGTGATACTTTGGGTGTTGGTATTGGTGCTGTCTTGATGCAGGATAGAAAACCCATTGCTTACTTCAGTGAGAAGCTTAGTGGAGCCACTCTCAACTACCCCACTTACGACCAGGAGCTGTATGCTTTGGTGAGGGCTCTTCAGACATGGCAGCACTATCTCTGGCCAAAGGAGTTTGTGATCCATACTGATCACCAATCGTTGAGACATCTTAAGGGCCAGCAGAAGCTGAACAAGAGGCATGCCCGTTGGGTTGAGTTTATTGAGACCTTTCCTTATGTGATCAAGTACAAGCAAGGTAAGGAAAATGTTGTGGCTGACGCTCTGTCCCGAAGGTATACTCTTCTCTCAGCTCTAGAGACTAAGTTGCTTGGTTTTGAGTTTATCAAAGATTTGTATGCAACTGATCCAGATTTTAAAGAGATTTTCAGGAAGTGTTCCAAAACGGCCTATGGCAAGTATTATCAAGTTTCTGATTTCTTATTCTTTGATAACCGCTTGTGTGTTCCCCAATGTTCTTTGAGGGAGTTGTTTGTCAGGGAATCACATGGAGGAGGTCTTATGGGACATTTCGGAATCAAGAAGACATACAAAATGGTGTATGAGCACTTCTATTGGCCGAGTCTGATGAAGGACGTAGAGAGGATATGCAACCGATGTGTGGATTGCAAGAAGGCCAAGTCCAAAGTGAAAAACCAAGGTTTGTATTCGGCCCTACCCATTCCATCTCATCCTTGGGTTGATATTTCTATGGATTTTGTGCTTGGTTTGCCTAGGACTAAGTCTGGCCGAGACTCCATCTTTGTGGTTGTTGATAGATTTTCTAAGATGGCTCATTTCATACCTTGTCATAAGACTGATGATGCCATGCATGTTGCTGAGTTGTTCTTTAGAGAAATTGTTAGGTTGCACGGAATGCCTAGGACCATTGTTTCTGATAGAGATGCTAAGTTCCTTAGTTACTTTTGGAAAACTTTGTGGTCTAAACTTGGAACTAGGTTGATGTTTTCCACCACTTGTCATCCTCAAACTGATGGTCAAACTGAGGTTGTGAACCGGACCTTATCAACTTTGCTTAGGTCATTGATTAAAAAGAATCTTAGACTTTGGGAAGAATGTTTGCCTCATGTTGAATTTGCATACAATCATTTCGTGCATTCTGCTACTAAGTTCTCTCCATTTGAGATTGTTTATGGTTTCAACCCTATGTCTCCACTTGATCTTTTGCCTTTGCCTTTGAGTGAAAGAGTTAGTGCAGATGGGAAAAAGAAGGCTGAGACCATCAGGAAGCTGCACGAAGAGGTTCGAGGCAACATCGAGGCCAAGACAAAGATTTATGAGAGAAAGGCAAACCAGAAGAGGACCAAGGTCGTTTTTGAGGAAGGAGACCTTGTTTGGGTTCACTTGAGGAAGGAACGGTTCCCAGACGAAAGGAAGTCCAAACTCATGCCCCGGATCGATGGACCATTTCCTATACTTAGGAAGATCAGTGACAATGCATATCAACTTGATCTGCAAGGTAAGTATAATATTTCTTCAAGTTTTAATGTTTCTGATCTTTCTCCTTTTCTTGCAAATGATCCAGATTTGTGGACAAATCCTTTTGAAGAGGAAGGGAATGATGCGACCCAGGACCCGGACCAGGACCAGCTCGACGATCAGGACGCTCAGAACAGACCAACCGAGGTTCACCCATCCGTCCAGGCCAAGCAATCTAACCGAGCAGTGTACCGGATCAACCCGCGTTCATCCGGAAAGGAGCTAAGGCTGGTTCCACGACCTGATGACCGATCTGACCGAACCACAGATGATCTTTCCCGTCCAACTCGTCAAGACAAAGCCAACAGACGAGCCAGACTTCACTTGGACCAGGCGGAGTCAGACCACGACCGCAACTTCTCACTTCTCACCCGTTTGGTCCGTACCGCACATCCCGATGATCGGACCAACGTTCTTACTTCTTCTTTTGACGCCATCATGGACTTCTCTTCGACCAAATTCTCTAACGCAAGGATTCTTAGACTTTCTGAAGATTTGGGTCGAGTAAACTCTTCTTACATTCAAGACGGTTCGATGATCTCCCCCGCGGCCGCACCTCCGTACGTCCATCTCCTTACCGCTACGAACCAGATCATCTCGGATGCACTTAGACATCTTTCTGAATCTGGACCAGTCAACCTTTGAGTCCACACTTTGACTGGTCTTCCCTTGTTTTCCACACTTTGACTAGTCTTAGTCAAATTTACCTTTTCTATGCCTTGTTTTCTGCATTTTTCTTTGACTCAAAACACTATATAATGTACTCCCTTTCATGGCAATGCGATCCACGAAATTGCTTCTTTATTTTGAGTCTTCTCTCTTTGTTCTTAGCATAGAACATTCCTGTTTCTTGGTGAGGTTATCACTTAGCAAACAAATCTTCTTTTGTTAGACCGGTGCGTCACATCCGGCAACAAACGAATCTGGTAGTATCAAGGGGTCTTTCCGCAACCTTTTGTGTCACCCATCATTCCATAGTTCTATTTTCAGAGTTCATATCCTTCACAAACCGATTGAGTGATCCTGTCCAATCTCAGGACGTATCATCCGGAGGCACCACGACATCAGGTCCCGAACAGGAACCTCCCTCGTCTCTTCATAACAAAGTTGTAGGAAGAGAGGACTGGAGAACACCAATCATGCAATACATCCTGGAGGGAAATACTCCACCCAATAAATGGGAGGCTCGAAAACTCAAAGCATTGAGCGCAAGATACTGCATAATCAATTATGCCCTCCATAAACGAAGTGTTTCCGGACCTTACCTAAAATGTGTTCATGGCCCCGTTGCTATGAAACTCATGAAGGAAATGCATGACGGCTCCTGTGGAAACCACTCCGGTGGCAGAGCTCTAGCTATCCGAATCAAAAGACAAGGCTATTTCTGGCCTACCATTATTGCAGACTGTGAGGTCTACTTTTCCTCATGCGACAAATGCCAGAGGCATGCACCGATTATACACTAACCTGCGGAAAAGCTACCCAACATATCCGCTCCTTATCCATTTATGAGGTGGTCCATGGACATCGTAGGACCACTAGTAGCGTCAGGAAGTGGAAAGAAGAAGCTACGCTTCCTCTTAGTCCTAACAGACTACTTCACGAAATGGATTGAGGCTGAAGCTTTCCAACAGGTAACCAGATTCAAAGTCGAACGATTTGTGTGGAAAGACATTGTGTGTAGACACGGCGTCCCATTCGAAATCGTTACTGACAATGGAGGGCAATTCATATCTCACGACTTCAAAATATTTTGTGCCAAATGGAATATCCGCCTGACCTTCTCAACACCCCGACGCCCTCAAGGAAACGGCCAGGCGGAGGCTGCTAATAAATCAGTATTAGCAAACTTCAAGAAACGCCTCGGAACCCAGAAGGAACTCTGGTCAGAAAAGTTACCCGAAGTACTTTGTGTGAGGGATTAAACTCACCTCCTGATTTTTAGGTCAGGTTAAAGTTTAGGAAAAGGTTAGGGAAAGATAACGCGGGCTGAATCCCGTAATAACTTATAGAATGAATTTGATTTGTATTGATAATGTGGTAAAAGAATGGTCACAAAAGATGTTTCGCTTGATGATTACAAAGATAAAGAAATGTTTAAGAAATGATGTGAATGATCGTAAAAGTGAATAAGGGTTGAATGAATCCCCTTCTTTGGTCTTCGACCTTCTCTTTAAATAGCCTTGGACTTCTCTTGATTATCTTTAACTGACCTCCGAGATCTTCTCCGTTTGTTGAGGAATTCGCAACAGCTTCCCTTCGACCGGGTCCTGCGCTCCTTCTGTTATGATGTGAGCTTCCACTTCACCGTGACCTCTTCGAAGATCGCCCTTAGCTTCTAGCCTCCGGCTTTGTATTAAGCCTTAGCTAAGGTCGCCGATACGCATTGGGCTTTATCACGGCCCAGTACTCGTTTTGGTTCTATCGTCAGCTAACGGGCCATATTTGGGCCCAACAGTTGCCCCCAGCTTTCGAGATAAGACTTCTTACTCGGGAGCTTAACCTAGCCACTGAACCTTAATCTTTTCTGTTGAGATAATGATTACTAGCTATCTTTATCGAAGATATTATTCGCTTGAACTGACGGTTGAGATTTCTCTTGACGAAATCAACGGCTCGGATGAAAGAAGTTTTGAAATATTTGCTCCGATCCTTGAGACTTGATGAGATATAAAGTGGCTAGCATTAACTGCCACTGTCCATATTCTCCACGCCTCCACTCGGTTTTCAAGGTAACTCCTCCTCCACTCCTTTATTTTACTACGTTTGCTTTTTTTTTTACTTTCGTCCTTCGATTTCACCATTGATCCTCTGTGATTTTCTTAGAATCCTTAGTTCCTAAGAGATCTAATTAGCTCGTTTCACCCTTTCCCCTTACAACCTTTCGATTTTCCTTACCCTTCTTTTTAATGGATCCTCCGAAAGAAGGTTTCGGCGAGACCGGAATCTCTCCCTCCGGCAAATGTTTAATGAAGGTTAAACAGGAGATCGGTGAGAAAATGAAAAGAGATAAGAAGGAAGCTAAAGACTCAATCGCGGGGAGGGTCTCTAAGCGGATGAAGAAGAAGGATGGTTCTGGCGGGAGCGCCTCTTTGGGACCTCACTCGCCTTCTTTATTGAAGAGCCAAGAGGTCGGTAACCTCATGGTTCAAGCCCACGGTCAGAAGGATTTGGCCAGGGTTTGTTCCTCCGACGAAACCCCCGAAACCGCCCGGAGGGTTGGTTTTGCATTCATGAGAAGTATATCTCTAAATGCCACCTTAGGTTTCCGCTTCCGGACCTCCTTCTAGATCTCCTTGATCATTATCAACTGGCCCTCTCTCAGCTTTGTCCCTCGGTTATCCGGGTGATAAATGGTTTCATCACCAGGGCTAAGGAGGAGGGGGTCGCTGTTGGGCTGACCGAACTAATGAGCCTTTATACGATCAAGGGGAGCTCTAATAAGGACGGTGGCAGCGGTACCTACTACCTTCCTTGTCGTCCTAGGCTCGGTCTTTTTAAGTCCTCCGGTAGTGATGATGATTGGAGGAAAAAATATTTTTACGTCAAGATTGACCCCACGACAGTTCCAGTGGGCCGTGCTCTCTCGGTTATTTAGTCTGATATATCTGGTTAGGGCTTTTAGGAACTTGCCTTGCTTATTTCAGATTATTGTTGTTTGCTGAACCCTTGATTTCATATGCAGATATCGAGGATCCTCCTAAGCTTACTGATAAGCTGTCTAGAGCTCTTTTTCGGAAGCTACATCAATGTCCCAATACTTGGACGTCTTTTACTATTTCTCGCATCGGATCAGCTTGGTTCCCGAAGCGATACAACGCCAGGTTCCTCGACCCAATTCCAGCTGAAGATTTAGAAGGTAGTTTTCGGATTTTGCTTATCTGTTTTTCATATCTAGATTTGCTTTTGGAGATAGCTAAAAAGCTTTCCTTTGTTTAGTTTCTGAAGGTCCTTTCGTGGTAGAGATTTCGACTGGAGCTAGCACTTCTGAAACCGAAAAGACTCAAGCTCCCAAGATGAGGCCTTCTTTCCGTACCAGGAGCAAACCTGCTGCAGCTGCCAGTGCTTCGCGAGGCAGCGACAAGACTCAAGGAGGAGCCTTCCTTAGCTCGCTGAAGGAGGTCCTTGATGATGGGTCCTCCGTTCCTGTTAGGGATGTTAACCCAGTCGAGACCAGAGTTCAAGATGTTGCTCCTCGTCCTAAGGTCCCGCCGGTTGAAGTTAACCCTCAAGCTGCTAGAGATCCCCTCGAAATCGAGCCTCCGAGAAACAAGAGGTCTCGGACTGATTTGGGAGATAGGCCCACCAGGACCGTTGGCTGGAACTTCACCCATTCTAAGCCGGGATCGATCTTAGATGACCCTTGGGGTTTGGCAACCATTATGAGGCATATGAAGATGGTAGGATGCTCCATGCCTTCAATCAACGGTTTGACCAACAAGGAGGAATACGTTGAGATAGCTCACCACCTGGGTCAGGTACATAGTTTTGGCTTTTCTTGGTTTTTTTAAGTTAATACTTTCTGAACTTTAGTTTTTTTTTTTTAGCTAGCTGGAGCCATCAAAAGAGCTCAGCTGAGGTTTGAGGAGACCACGCGTGGTGCTCCTAGTGCTGGAGATTTAGCTCAGGCTACTGAGTTATTCAAGACTACCAAGATGGAACTCGACCTGGCTCGTGCTCAGGTCTCTGAGCTTGAAGCTGAGGTCGGGAGGCTTGGTCTGAAGGCTGATGCTCAGCAGGGGAAGATCGAAAGTCAGGCTATCGACATTCAGGTGAAGAACAGGAAGATCAATGAGTTGGAGGCTGCTTGCAGGATAGCTGAGCATCAGGTTCAAGAGATGATCGTCTCATCTCGGGTCAGCCAAAGGAACAAAGAAGCCGAGGTTAAGCTAGCTGTCAGGAGAGGTAAGAAGGAGGTAGCTGATGCTTACAACAAGATCCTGACTTCTGTGAAAGAGAAGTTTGTCAAGAAGAAGGAAGAAACCGATGCCCTGATCTATGCTCAGGAACTTCAGGAAAACACCGAACTTCTGAAGGATCTATTGTCTAAAGAGATTGAGAATGCCGAAGAGGAGTATGACCGTTTGATGGCTTTGATTCCGGAAACTGCTGCTGCGTGTGAGAAAGCCCAAGTTTCTGATTTCTCAGTCAGCAAGCTCCCCATTCCTCAACTCTCCGAGAGCTCAGGTACTTTCGAGATCAATATGTTTAATCCGGCATTTTCCGGAGAATATGGTTCTAACTTGGGTTCGGTATCTCCTGATCTAGCCCCAGTTGAAGCAACCCCGGGAGGTGTCGACCAGGGAGCTGAAGTTTGAATGCGAATCAGAGCTCGGTCCCGTCTCTCCTCGATTAGATCGAGCCTGTCCGTCAGGAGCTGATCATTAGCTGCAGGATCGGACGTACAGAGTTCCCGGCGGAGGCTACCAGCAATGGTTTCGGCTGGGACGACAGCTTCCATCCCGTAGGCTAAGGAGAAAGGTGTTTCCTCTGTCGCCTTTCATGGGGCGGTTCGACATGCCCAAAGTACTTCAGGTAACTTTTCTGACCAGAGTTCCTTCTGGGTTCCGAGGCGTTTCTTGAGGTTTGCTAATACTGATTTATTAGCAGCCTCCGCCTGGCCGTTTCCTTGAGGGCATCGAGGTGTTGAGAAGGTCAGGCGGATATTCCATTTGTCACAAAATATTTTGAAGTCGTGGGATATGAACTTTCCTCCATTGTCAGTCATGATTTCATATGGGACGCCGTGTCTACACACGATATCTTTCCACACGAATCGTTCGACCTCGAATCTGGTTACCTATTGGAAAGCTTCTACCTCTATCCATTTCGTGAAGTAGTCTGTTAGGACTAAAAGGAAGCGTAGCTTCTTCTTTCCACTTCCTGACGCTACTAGTGGTCCTACGATGTCCATGGACCACCTCATAAATGGATAAGGGGCGGATATGAAGGATAGCTTTTCCGCAGGTTGGTGTATAATCGGTGCACGCCTCTGGCATTTGTCGCATGAGGAAGAGTAGACCTCACAGTTTGTAATAATGGTAGGCCAGAAATAGCCTTTTGTCTTTTGATTCGGATAGCTAGAGCTCTGCAACCGGAGTGGTTTCCACAGGAGCCGTCGTGCATTTCCTTCGTGAGTTTCATAGCAACGAGGCCATGAACGCATTTTAGGTAAGGTCCGGAAATGCTTCGTTTGTGGAGAACGGATTCGATTATACAATATCTCGCGCTTAATGCTTTGAGTTTTCTAGCCTCCCATTTATTGGGTGGAGTCTTTCCCTCCTGGATGTATTGCGTGATTGGTATTCTCCAATCCTCTCTCCCTACAACTTTGTTATGAAGAGACGAGGGAGGTTCCTGTTCGGGACCTGGTGTCGTGGTGCCCCCGGAGGTATTCGTAGGATTAGGCTCCAGGGAGCCTAAATTCTGAGGAATATCTCCATTTTCCTCGTTATTCTCCGGGGTCTGGATCGTGCCCCCAGATGTATTTTTGAGAGCTGAGCGACTTCTAGTTTTGACTCTGCAGACGATTGGGTCCGAGGTCTGGATGGTGCCCTCGGGGTAGTCATAGGATTTAGCTCGTGGGAGTCTGAATTATGGGGAATACCTTCATTTTTGTCGTTGTTCACCATGTTTTGGATCGTGTTCCCGGAGGTACGCGTTTTAAGGCTACGTATCTTGGCTTTTGGGAACCAGAATGTTGTGAGAACTTGGGTAGCTACCGTTTCGGGGCAGGTACCTTCGGTTTGCTCTTTTGGCTTGCTGTCTATCTCAGCTTTAGTAGCTATGTCGATGCTTGGTTTTTCGATTCCTTCTATGGGTATGATTCGTTTTACGAGGGGGTCTGACGTGGAGGCTAAAGCAGCCAACGCATCTGCTGAGGAGTTCTCTCCTCGTGGGATCCTTGTTAACTCGAACTTGTCGAACTGCCTAGTGAGGTTCTGGACGACTTCGAGATATGCCCCCATTCTTTCGTCCCTCGTTTCATATTCTCCGTGAAACTGGCTAGCTACTAGCTGTGAATCACTATAAGCGTTTAGCTCTCGAATTCTGAGGCTTAGGGCGAGTTTCAACCCTGCGATTAGTGCTTCATATTCAGCTTCGTTGTTTGAGGCGCTGAATCCGAGCCTATAGGACTGCTCGATGGTTTCTCCAGCTGAGAAAGTCAGCCTTAGCCCGACAACGGAGTCCTATTTTGATGAGGCTCCGTCGACATACAGGCTCCACTTTGGAGATTCCATTTCGTAGTCTAATTGCTCGGATGCTAGCTCAATGATAAAATCGGCAAGGACCTGAGCCGTTGCTACTGCTCGAGGTCTGTACTCGATGTCGTATTCACTGAGCTCTATGGCCCATTTAGCCAATCGCCCTGACTGGCTGGGGCTGTGCAATATCATTCGCAATGGTTGCGAGGTCATTACGATGATCGAGTGCGATTGGAAGTAAGGTCGTAATTTCCTGGCGGCTGTTACGACTGCTAGTGCTAATTTTTCCATTGTAGGGTACCTAGTTTCGGCGTCTATCAGACTCTTGCTAGCGTAATAGACAGGTCTTTGTTCATTTTGTTCCTCTCGTACTAGCACGCCGCTAACTGCAGCAGTTGATACGGCAAGGTACAGATACAGTGGCTCTCCTACTATAGGTTTGGACAGGATCGGAGGTTCGGAGAGGTAAGCTTTCAATTGCTTGAAGGCTTCCTAACATTTCTCGTCCAGTCAATCTTTGTACCTCTCTGTTGTCTTAGGTGACGGCATTTCCAGGAAGGTCGCTATCTTCTGCGGGTTGGCTTCAATACCTCTTTCAGTTACGAGGTAGCCTAGGAACTCGCCTGAGGGTACCCCGAAGATACATTTAGTGGGATTGAGCTTCATATCGTACTTGTTAAGGATATCGAAGCATTCCCTTAAGTAGAAGATATGGTCTTCTCCAGCTGAGGATTTGACTAGCATATCGTCAGTATAGACCTCCATGGTTTTTCCGAGTTGCCCAGCAAACATCTTATTTACTAGCCTCTGATAGGTAGCTCCTGCGTTCTTTAACCCGAATGGCATGACCTTGTAACAATAGGTTCCTCGTTCGGTTATGAATGCAGTTTTTTCTTGATCCTCAGGAGCCATCATGATTTGATTGTATCCTGAGAAGGCATCCATGAAGGATAGGATTCGATGGCGAGCTGTTGCTTCAACCAGGCGGTCGATGTGAGGTAACGGGAAGCTGTCTTTAGGACAAGCCTTGTTTAGGTCGGTGAAGTCTACGCAGATTCTCCATTTCCCGCTTTTTTTTACAACTACCGGGTTAGCTAACCAGTCAGGGTAGTGTACTTCTCGAATGGACCCAGCTTTCGTAAGTCGGTCAACTTCGTCGTTAACAGCTTGAGCCTTTTCGAGGCCCAGCTTGCGACGCTTTTGTTATTGAAAGTGGGGTCCACTTTCAGTTTATGGGTGGTGACGTTCGGATCTATACCTTTCATGTCATTGGTGGACCATGCAAAGGTTTTGACATTGCTTTTCAGGAAGTCAATGAGCTCCTTTTTTTGTCTCAAGAGGTAGCTCAGATTCGATGCTCACCTGTCTTTCAGGATTTGAGTCGTCGATGCAAACTTTTTCGGTGAGGTTCTTAGGGGGACCTTGAATATTTTGTTGCATTTTGCGACCCTCCTGGATCTGTAATTGCTATTGCGGGGACTTTTTGAGGATTTCAAATCCTCCTAGGTAACAGATCCTGGAGATCTTCTGCTACCGTGTATGGTAGTTATCCCTTCAGGTGTGGGGAATTTCACGCATTGATGATAAGTCGAGGCTACTGCTTTCATCTTGTGAATCCAGGGTTTTCCTAGGATCGCATGGAACAGGGAAGGTCTGTCGATGACTACTAAGTTGGTCATTTTCATTATTCCGCCAGCTATGATTGGGAGCTTAATAGTTCCTAATGAGGTAGCTGTTTCTCCGGAGAAGCCTACGAGATTAGCTTTTTGGCCAATAATTTCGTAGATGTCTATTTCCATCCCTTTCAGGGTGTTGTAGAAAATAAGGTCAACAGAGCTTCCTGTGTCTATCATGAGTTTAGGCACCTCGTATCCTGCGATGTTGAGGGTGACAATCAGAGCATCATCGTGAGGTCTGTCAAGATTTGAGGTCTCGCTTTCCCAGAAAGAAATCTTAGTATTGGACTCGGGGTTGGGAGGCTTAGGTCCAGTGTTAGACACAGCCTTCCGTACGTGATTCTTAATGGAATTGACGGAGTCTTGACATATATCTGATCCTCCAAGGATACAGTCCACCCTCGAGTCGGGACTCGATTGAGGTGACGGTTTGCTCAAGAGAGCCTCGATTTGTAGGCTTTTTCCTTGGGGGAATTTTCCAAGAATCATATCGACTCTCTTCTTGGGAGCTGGAGGTGGTGAATCCGTCTCCTTCTCTGGTGACCTTTCGCGTTTTGGAGAGGTATCTCTGGGACCTCTTTTCTGATAGGGCGGTGGCTTTTTGAGGTCCACGCCCTTTATTTCTCCGGCTGCGAATTTAGCTGCCAGCTGTCGTTGGAGGTCCCAACATTCTTCAGTTGAGTGTCCTTCTCGATCGTGATAGGAGCAATGTTTGTTCTTATCAAAGCCTTTTGACCTGGGAGTTTTGTTTGCTGCGGCGACAGGTTTTTCTTCCTTGTCCTCCTCGATTGCATAGGAATGTTCTCCCTGAGTCTGATTGTTTCGGAGGTTCCCCCTTTTATGAGGTCCCTTTGCCTTTGAGGATTCACCTTTCGAGTGATTCTGAGGTTTCTTGTGGAGTTTATCCAGTGCAGCTGTCTCTTCCTCCAAAGTAATATATCTAGTGGCTTTATGAAGAGCATCATCGATAGTTGGAGGAGTATTGAGTGTTAACTCCGACCAGAAATCCGATTTATACCACAGACCTCTTCTAAGGGCCTTGATGGCGACTTGGTCGTTGGGATTCGAGAGCTTAGTTCTTACTGCTCTAAATTTCTCGATGTAGACTCGTAGTGAGTCTCCCATTCCTTGTCTGACCTTCCAGAGGTCAGCCTCAGAGACTTGCTTCAGGATATGGGTCGAATACTGCTTCATGAAGGCATTAGTTAACTGATCGAAACTGTCAATTGAGGCTGGTTCGAGACCAGAGAACCATTCAAGGGCTGTTCCAATCAGGTTTTCGGCGAATGTCCTGCAGTAACCTGCTTCACATTCTTCTTGCGTAAAATAGGCTTTCACGATAGCTAATCGGAAGGCTCTCAAATAGGCCTTTGGGTCAGAGGTCCCATCATACTCGGGAGTTCTAATTTTTCGGGAGGTCAGTGAATGGAGTCCCACGGGTTTCTTCAAACAAGCTATCGATTTCGGGAGCTGAGCTCGTTGCCTTGTGGACTTGAGCTCCTAATTTTTAGAGAGCTGCGTGAGTTCATTCCATATATCTGCGAATTGCGTCAGGTCCCTCTAGAGGAAGGACATTTGGGTCATTATTAGATATCTGACGAGCAGGTTCCTGTCGGAATTGTGTTGGCTCATCTTCCCATGCAGCTGGTGGGCTAAGTCGCCCACCGGCTCTTGGGTTATCGGTGTCTGCCCTTTGATACCCGTCCACATTCGGGGTTGAGCTTCTGGTTTGATAAACCGGAGCTGATGTTCTGCCCCCGGATGAGAAGGATACTCCTGCTCCGGACCTAAAAACAGGCGGCGGAGGAGGCAAGCGAGTGCTCCGGTCAGCAATCTGACTGGGTGTGGAGCTGGTTGTCGCTACGTTACTTCCCATAGCACTAGTGATGGGTGGGTTAAACGCGGGAGCTGTCCCAGTATGAGGTGTTTGGAAAGCAGATCCACGTCCTTCCGGAACAGTGCTGTCAGGAGAAAAGTCTAAACGTCCTCGGGGAAACGAGGGATCAGTCAATCGATCTCGGAAAGTGACCCCCAGAGTTTGACATTGCGGTGGTTGGGTTGTTGCGTTTAGAGATCTAGTTATCTCTTCGAATCGTTGCTGCCGAACAGCTAGCTGATGCATCGTACGCTCATTTTCCTGAGCTTTGTCCACTAATTACATCATCATCTGGCGAATCTCAGAAAGCTGAGCCTCCGTTTGATTCGGAGTGGCTTGCTGCTGAGGATTCTCGGTGACTGGAAGCCCGGGGGCGGTTCCACCTGATGATCTCGGGTTAGTAACTCCAGTGGCAGTCTGGCTTGTTCGAGCGCTAGCCGGAAGCTGTTGCCCAGATCGGTGATCGCCACGTCGAGGCTACGGAGTTACGAGACTGGAGCCTCCATCGTTCGGTGAGCCATCGCTCTGAATCGGGAGGTTAGGGTCAGACGGATTCGTGGTCTGATCGGTAGGATTCATCCTCAAGTTAGAGTAAGGGATTCGATTGTTTCTTCCCCACAGACGGCGCCAATTGTGAGGGATTAAACTCACCTCCTGATTTTTAGGTCAGGTTAAAGTTTAGGAAAAGCTTAGGGAAAGATAACGCAGGCTGAATCCCGTAATAACTTATAGAATGAATTTGATTTGTATTTATAATGTGGTAAAAGAATGGTCACAAAAGATGTTTCTCTTGATGATTACAAAGATAAAGAAATGTTTAAGAAATGATGTGAATGATCGTAAAAGTGAATAAGGGTTGAATGAATCCCCTTCTTTGGTCTTCGACCTTCTCTTTAAATAGCCTTGGACTTTTCTTGATTATCTTTAACTGACCTCCGAGATCTTCTCCGTTTGTTGAGGAATTCGCTACAGCTTCCCTTCGACCGGGTCCTGCGCTCCTTCTGTTATGATGGGAGCTTCCTCTTCACCGTGACCTCTTCGAAGATCGCCCTTAGCTTCTAGCCTCCGGCTTCGTATTAAGCCTTAGCTAAGGTCGCCGATACGCATTGGGCTTTTTCACGGCCCAGTACTCGTTTTGGTTCTATCGTCAGCTAACGGGCCATATTTGGGCCCAACACTTTGGGCATTTCGAACCACCCCACAAAAGGCTACAGATGAAACCCCTTTCTCCTTAGCCTACGGGATGGAAGCTGTCGTCCCAGCCGAAACCATTGCTGGTAGCCTCCACCGGAAAATCTGTACGTCCGATCCTGCAGCTAATGACCAGCTCTTGACGGACAGCCTCGATCTAATCGAGGAATGATGGGACCGAGCTCTGATTCGCATTCAAAACTATCAGTAAGCAATGGCACGACAGTACAACTCCAAAGTCAGGCCCCGGCAGTTCGCTGTAGGCGACCTAGTACTTAGGAAAGTGTTCGAAGGAACCAAGGAACCAGATGCTGGGAAGTTAGGAACCAACTGGGAGGGTCCCTACCGGATCATCCACGTGGTACGACCTGGCGTTTACAAGCTCCAAAAGGTGCGAACCGGGGTACCTGAAATCAGATCGTGGAACGCCACAAATCTTAAGAGATACTATCATTAGGTACCTAAAATTTCTTAAACTACGTTAGGCTTGATCCCTTGACTGGGTAGGTAGGCAACTCCGTCATGAGTGCCGCCCCAACCTCATTTCAACACTCTGTTCACCACGACCAAAGGGGGCATATTTCTGATTAAAATCACATAGCCCAAGCAGCAATTGTACGATTATTATGATACCGTGTATCCCATTGTCAATAAAACAATTATCTTCGATACCTCGACTCTTTAAAAATTCAGGTCCTTACAAACCTGGACCTAAGGTCTTAAAACCCTTCAGATCAACTCAGGTCTCCAAGCACCTGGACCTAAGGTCTTAAAACCCTTAATACTCTCGAAGGTCTTAAAATCTTTCAAACGAAATCAAAATTGATAAACTTAAATCTAAGGTCTTAAAATCCTTAGAAACCACCAAGGTCTTAAAATCCTTCAAACAAAATCAGGTCTCCACGGATCTGAACCTAAGGTCTTGAAATCCTTAACAAAATACAAAGGTCTTAAAATCCTTATCAAATCTTAAAAGGTCTTAAAATCCTAAGCAAGTTTCAAAGGTTCTTAAAATCCCACAAACGAATTCAGGTTCCCATGAACCACTCTCAAAAGAGAGCCCAAACCGAACTCAGGTTACTAAAAACCTTGAGCTAATCTCGATATTTCAGGAACTCCTCTTAAGGAACCAAGACCATTCAAGTCTTCCAGACTTATCATAAAATCCGAGATTTAATTCTGAGAATTCACTAAAGCGAATTCATCCAAAAAACGACTAAGTTAAATCAAAAAAACTTGGAACGAAAATAAAAACCAAGTTTAGATAGAAAAGGGTTTAAAAGCCTCCCCGGGCTACCAAAGGTTCCGAAGACCCTAAAACAAGTCAAGGTTTAAAAGCCTCCTCAGGCTGCAAATCTGGTACATAAACGAAATTAAAGCCCAGTGGGAAAAAGTCATGAAAACAACATTTTCGAGAAGAGCCTCAGCTCTTAGACATCATCATCACGGGAGCTCCTCCCAACACTCTTATCACCTTCAGCTGGTTCACTTTCTTTGGCTGGACCTCCCTCATCTGCCTCCTTATCGTCGCCCATCTCGGACGCCTCGACTTGAGCTGAATCAGGGTCCACCAAACCTAAGTTAGAACCGTACTCTCCAGAAAAGGGGAGATTGAACATATTGATCTCGAAAGTATCTGAGCTCTCAGAGAGTTGAGGAAGAGGAAGCTTGCTGATCGAGAAGTCTGAGACTTGCGCCTTTTCGTACGCAGCAGCCGCCTCCGGCATCAAGGTCATTAGACGATTATACTCGTCCTCAGCATTCTGGATTTCATTCTCCAGCATATCCTTCAAGAGGTCGGTGTTGGCCTGAAGCTCTTGAGCATAAATCTAGAGCTCGACCTCATACTTCTTCTTGGCAAACTTCTCCTTCACGGAGGCCAAGATCTTGTTGTAGGCATCAGCTACCTATTTCTTTCCTCTCCTAACAGCCAGCTTGACCTCAGCTTCCCTGTTCTTCTGGCTGTCTTGGGACGAAGCAATCAGTTCCTTGACCCGATACTCGGCTATCTTCCGAGCAGACTCCAGCTCAGCAATCTTCCAGCTCTTCACCTGGATGTCCACCGTTTGACTCTCAATTTTCCCTTGCTGAATGTCGGCTTTGGATCCAAGTCTCTTGACCTCAGCTTGAAGTTCAGAGACCTGAACCCGAGCCTGGTCAAGCTCCACGTTAGTAGCTCTAACTAGCTCAACTTGATCGGTCCTGGACCTCTTGCTCCTCGGAGACTCAAATTCATGAGTATCCTTCACTATCTGAGGATCAGCTTCCACCTCTGGAACCTCAGGGTGAGGGACAACTTCCTGAACCTTGGGCTCGGAATAACTGGCATCTTTGGCAGGAGCAGAGCCTCCATCATCAAGAACATCCTTCACCGTGCTGAGGAAGGATCCTCCTTGATTCTTGTCGCTTCCTCGAGAGGAGCTGGCAGCTTTAGTCGACCTACCCCTGGAACGGAATGAAGGCTGGATAGGCATTTTCTGTGACTGAGTCTTTTCTGAGGTACTGGCTCCTGACGAGACTGAGAATATCGATTCACCTTCAGAAACTAAATCAAAAGGAAAAATCCTTAAATCCCAGAAGACAAATTCAAGCATTAAGGATTTGAAATCAATGAAAGAAGGTTACCTTCTAAACCAGCAACCGAAACTGAATCACGAAAAGAAGCCTTGTATCGTTCAGGGAACCTAGCTGATCCAACTCTCATAGTAGTATAAGCTCCCCAAGTATTAGGGCTGTGCTGCAGCTTCCTATAGAGAGCTCTGGTGAGTTTACCGGATAACTTAACAGGGTCCTCAATCTCTGCAAGAAGAATCAAAGAGGTTAGCAAATCGCGATAAGCAAAAACGAATACACAAACATATCCCTAAAAACCTAACCAGAAATGTCAGACCAAGAGGCCCTGAGGTCCCGGCATACAGGAACCGTCGAAGGGTCGATCTTGACATAGAAATACTTCTTTCGCCAGTCATCATCACTGGCCGTAAACTTAAAAATGCCTAGCCCCAGACGACAGGAGAGGTAATAGGTCCCGCTTCCGCCATCCTTGGAAGTGCTCTCCTTTATCAGGAACAGACTCATCAGCTCACTCAACCTTACGATAACTCCTTCTTCCTTAGCCCTGGTGATGAATCTGTTCACCACTCGGATAACCGAGGGGCAAAGTTGGGAAAGGGCCAGTTGATAGTGATCTAGGAGATCTAGCAAGAGGGTTGGGAGAGGGAACCTAAGGTGGCACTTGGAGATGTATTTCTCGTGAACACAAAACCAACCCTCCGGGACAGTTTCAGGGGTTTCATCGTCAGTGCAAGCCCTGGCTAGATTGCTCTTGCCATGAGCTTGGACGACGATATTAACGACATCCTGACTCTTCAACAGCGAGGGAGAGTGAGGTCCAGAGGAGGTGCTCTTGCCATCTTTCTTCTTCATCCTCTTGATTCTCGCTCCAATTGAGTCTTTAGCCTTCTTCTTCTTGGCATCCTTCTTCATCTTCTCTCCGGCTTCTTGTTTAACCTTCATAAGACGAGCACCGGGAGCAGAGATTTGAATTTCACCGGAGCCTTCCTTTTGACTCATGATAAGTAAAGGGTAAAGAGAAAGGAGGTGAAAGGGGAAGGATCGAGTTAAGTTGAGCAAGAAGGGAATCTCTAAAGAATTTAGGGGTGAAGAACAAGTTCGATCAAGAAGCAGAGATAAAAAAAAAGAAAGAAGAAAGAAACCGCAGTAAAATAAAAAGAGAGAGGGGAAGTTACCTTGGAAACCGTCGAGAGGCGTGGAGAAAGTGGAGACAGAAGCAGTTAACGCCTGCAGCTTTATATCCCGTCACGTCTCGAAAATCGGAAACTACATTTCAAACTCCCTTTAATCTGAACCGTCGATCTCGTTAAACGTAACTGCAGCCATCCGATTAAGCAAAGAATATCTGCGATTGAGATAACTGATAATCATTATCTCAACAAGAAAATCTAGGTTGGGCGGCTAGGTTTAGCTCCCGAGAAAACAAATCGTCTCTCGAAAGCTGGGGGCAACTGTTGGGCCCAAATATGGCCTGCTAGCTAATGATGAATAACAAGAAATGATAACGGGCCGTGATAGGCCCATCACAAATTCAATCCTTAAAGGCAGCTAAGCTAGAGCCGGAGGCTGTGAGCTAAAGGTGCTTACTAGAGAGGTCACGGAAAGGAGGCAGCTCGTGGACGCACAAGTAGGCGCAGGACCCGGTCAAAGGGGAGCTGTTACAAATCCCTCAAATCACAGAGGGGATCTCGGGAACCAGTTGGTGGCGATCAAATGGAGCCTGAGGCTATTTAAAGGAGAAGTCAATCAAGAAGAGAGGATTCATTCAACCCTTATTCATTTTCACGATCATTCATATAATCTCTCAAAAATTTGTTATCTTTGTAATCATCAAGAGAAACATCTCTTTGTAACCACTCTTTTACCAAGTTATCAATACAAAATCATAATTCATTCTACAAGTTATTACGGGATTCTGCCCGCGTTATCTTTCCCTAACCTTTCCTAAACCTTAACATGATCTAAAATCCAGGAGGTGAGTTTAATCTCTCATAGTCTGTATGCATGGTAAGGGCGTGT
The DNA here is from genome assembly GCF_000801105.2 of Raphanus sativus. Taxonomy (NCBI): domain Eukaryota; kingdom Viridiplantae; phylum Streptophyta; class Magnoliopsida; order Brassicales; family Brassicaceae; genus Raphanus; species Raphanus sativus. Next base: position 18,041,264 of record NC_079511.1, read on the forward strand.
GTGTTCTGGAAGGCGTAAGCAACCCCTGTGAAAAAGAGATGCTCTCTACAGGATTCTCCTTATGTGCTCCTTAGTGACAGGGATGATTTCACCATCAACCCCTATAGCATGTCCAAACTCATCTCTATGGACACCAAATTCATCCTTTGCTTCCCATTTGAATATTCTGGATCCATTGGAATCAAAGGCACGTCGTCCAAACTCCAAACATCTGTCGGGCGATCTGACTCTTGCTCTGTCGATCGATCTGGATAACTCGCCGTCGATCGATGGTGATTAAACGATATCGATCGATGGTGAACTCCTAGGTTGACTGAAACTTTGAGGAACTATATCCTCTCTCATGGTGACGTGGTGGTTGTCTTGGACGTGAGCTAGGATGTCTGGATGGTCATGTTGTTGTGTGAACAAGTTTTCTGGTCCATTGGCAACTTGAAGGATGTCTGCTATGTCTTCTCTGGTTATGTGCAAAACTCTTCCATCCATTGCTCTTGCAAAGCCATCTGTGTCCCTGAAAATACCAAATTCATCAGGTGTTAGTGAAACATTCCTGATATCAGATGGATCATGAAATCGAGATTGAGCTCTGGTAAGGGCATCGATCGATGGTGCAGTGGTGGTGGGATCGATGGTGATCGACTAGCTGCAGGGTTGGATCGATTGTTCTTGGTGTTGCAGTCCTCCATGGTTATGTTGCTAATTGCTGGAAGCTGAAAAGTTGTTGAAGTTTGAATTTTCGTGGCTGGTGTTGTCAACCTTATATACCCATCTGTTGCCCTAATCGGTGAAATTCCGATTTTGTCCTTTAAGTCGTCTGGGTCAATATTGATCGATGTGATGCTGGTGATGTCGATCGATGGACGATGTCGTTTTGCTAGATGAAGTAGATAATCGATCGATGGTGGACGGTAGATATCGATCGATTTGGAGAAACGATTTGCAAATCTATCATTCTCCATGTAGTTTTCCCAAGCTCTTTCTTCCCAATAATCTTCATCAAATTCTTCAATGTGGTTTCCACTGTGCAAAGATCTGGCTATATCTACTGTAAAGCTTTCATGAAATCCGCTATCTGCCTAACTTCTTACTGAGTAATCATCTTCTTTTATGTTGGGTGGGGTGGCAAAATTTGGGTAGCAATGATCTGGTAAATCGAGTTCATCATCTGGTGTGCTTCTGTCGATCGATGGTCCATGGTTGGTGTCGATCTCTTCTGACTCGCTTGTGTCGATCGATGTTGTAGAGATGTTGTCGATCGATCCCGAGTACTCTGTCTCGTACTCTACTTCACAATGACAAACTGCAATGATACAAGGATCATCTTCTTTTTCCACGGTTTTGGCTGGTGGTTTGCCAAGTTTGACAGGGTCGTAGTAGATATTTGGATCTATCATAGTCAAGCATATCCTGTTGGTGTTCATGTCACATATAGCTCCTACTGTAGCCATAATTGCTTTCCCAAGTAAAAGGGAAGAGTTCCAATTTAACTTGATGTCTAGGACATGAAAATCCACAGGGACAATAGCATTACCAATCTGCACTTCCACGTCTCTGATCAAGCCTCCAGAATTTTTCTGAGTGTAGTCCACAAATGTGAAGATCTCTGGTGAAGGCTCGATTTTCAGACCCAGATGGTCTGCCATAACCTTTGGTAAAATGCTGACTGATGAACCAGTGTCACATAGTGCATGAGGAAACTCAATCCCTTGTACTACACAGGGTATTGCAAACTTTCCAGGATCACTCCTCTTCTTCAATGTAATCCTTTTACTCATATCTTCTCTGACATTGTCAAACCTTCTTCTAATGTCATTTTCAGTCTCCCTTATTTCTCTGAAGAACATCCACAATCTACTTGTGAAGTAGACCTCCTCAAAAGGTTTCTCTAGTGGGATTCTAATAACTCTCTTAGTGAAACCATCAATCTCCTTCTCATTAGCTTCCCTCTTAAGGTTCTTAGGAGTTTTCTCCTTTCTACTCCTTAACCTTCTTCCTTCAGTTCCCTCTGATGTTGGTGTAGTGTCTGAAGGGTTACTAGTAGTCTCTGCAGAGTTAGCTTGTGGTTTCGGTGTGGGTCGGAGTGCATTTATTCGGTTGCTGTCAATCGATGGTAGTTGCACTCGGTATGTGAGAGGTGCGCGTCGATCGATTGGTGGAGAAAAGGGTCGATCGATGCGTGTCTCATCTTTGTGTCGATCGATGAGTGGCTCGTCTCGTCGATCAATATCTTCGTATGTGGGGGTGGGTGGATGAGGATGAGAAGCCGTGAATTCAGCATGTATCAGGATCTTAACCGCGTTGCAATCTGCAGTCGTATCTGGAAATGACATCGTTGGTGTCGATCGATGGACTAGTTGGTGTCGATCGACACCATTGTGATCCTCTGAAACTTAGTGAACTTTCCACTTCAAAGTCTCCTTCTTGTAGCTTCTCATGCTTCATCACTTGCCAGAAATCATCATCTAATATGACATTCACGTGGTGTTTCATGCTTCCTTCTCCTACTTCCTTAGAAGTTCCAGTTCTCCTGATAGAGTCTTCAGTTTGGACAATTTGTGTCTCAAGCTTCCTAACTTGAGTACAAATGGTGTCTATCCATCCTTGTGTTCAGATAGTTGAAGACAGAGTCAATCTTTCCATTGAAATCTACTGTAAGCTTCTGCTGTCCTTCAAGAACTCTATCAATCATGGCGTCAAACTTACTCTCCTGGGTGGGTGGTGGTGGGTTTTGGTAAGCTGAGTTGCCGTAGTACCTGGTGTTAGTGAAGGGTTTCTGATACTGTGAACTCTGGTTGTAGTTACTCTTCTTACCACTGCCAAAAAAGTTTATGTTTCCACTCTGATTTCCATATTTCTGAAATCCAGTACCTCCAATGTAGTTCACATCTTCCTCTGTATCATCTTCTCTAGCCTCTCCTTCTTCAGCTGAGCAGACTGGTTGCCCCAGAAAAGCATGTAAAGCATCTATCTTAGCACTGGATTCATTCATCTGGTTCTCCCCGATGGCTGCAACCGATTTCTTCTTGTCAGAGTCAGTGTTCTTGGTGATGTTGCTGTTGGCTAGGTTCTCAATAAGTCTCACAGCCTCTATTGGATTCATGGTGTTGAAGTTCCCCTCGCTAGCAGTATCAAGAGCCATCTGATACCTCAAGGCGTTTGCTCTGTAGAAAGTGCTTAGCAGCTGCACTTCATTGAATCCATGGTGTGGACAGTCTCGCTAGAAGAATTAAATCTGATCCACGCGTCTTTAAAAGTCTCACCAGGCTTTTGCGCAAAAGTGGCGATTTTGCTCCTTAAGTCTTCAGTGCGTGCCTCATCAAAGAAATTACACAGGAAGGCGTTTTTGATGTCGGCACAGGATGTCAGTGATCCTGTAGGTAGCTGCTTGAGCCAGTGTGAAGCTTCTCCAATCAGTGAGTATTTGAAGAGCTTGCAGAGTAGGTAGTCCTCAGGGACTCCATCCATACGAATAGCAGCTATAAGATCCTCGAACATCTCCAGATGGTCCATAGGATGCTCGTGTTATAACCCAGAGTAAGGTATTTGTGACACGAGAGAGTAGTACTGAGGCTTGAGCTCGAAGTTCGGCTTCTGAATCTCTGGAAGTCGAATAGCTGATCTGTTGGTGTAGTACTCATCAGGACGATTGTAGTCTGCCAACGATCTTGTTTAAGCTTTTCCTGTAGCCTCAGCTTCAGGCTCAGGGATTATGTTTCCCTGTGCATCTAGCTTCTCGGAACGCCCCCCCCCCCCCAAATTTGATAGTGCTCAAATTACCATGCAGAGCTTACTCCCTCAAATAAGAGGTTCAGCTGTAGTACTTAGGGATTGAATCACGAGGAGCTAGGGAACCAATGAAATCTAATCAATTAATCAATCCTAGGTGAAGTTGGTTTTAATGATGAATGTAATTAACAATTCCTAAAATGAGCAAGGTAGTTGATCTGACTAACAATATGATAGTTGTTTAAATGATAATGAAGAGTGCTAGACTTAGGGCTTTTATTCAGGAATGGAGATTATAATATCTATAAATGCCTAACAAGTTTCTTGCATGATACTATAGAACTCAGCCGCTTAACTCTCAGTGATGTCTCACTGGTTAAATAATCTAGATATCTTACCTGTTGCATTACGCATATGACCATCTTGGTCATACAGGTGTTCATTCTCGTCCTACGTGAGAATAACAATCGCAACCATGCCTCGCGGGTTAGTATCGATCGATGTACGGTGAGTAGTGTCAAACGATGTGGATCTGCGAATGGTATCGGTTGACGGTGCTGTATGAGTGTCGGTCGACGGTGCTGTATGAGTGTCGGTCAACGGTTGAACGTGAATATCAGTCGACGGTACTGCGGTTCTGTCGATCGATGCGGAGCGTAGGTCTTTGCGGATTGAACGTTCCAAGTGTGCAGGATCTTCTGAGAATAGTAGTTGATTTCCCTTATTGCTTCTGGTACGGCTGGGCATGTACCTGAAAAGACAAGAAAATTTTTAATCAGAAAGAGGGTAAAAAGAAAAACCTAAGATTGATAAAATTAAATCTAATGGCGATCAAAGCTCCCCGGCAACGGTGCCAAATTTGATAGTGCTCAAATTACCCTGTAGAGCTTACTCTCTCAAATAAGAGGTTCAGATGTAGTACTTAGGGATCGAATCACGAGGAGCTAGGGAACCAATTAAATCTAATCAATTAATCAATCCTAGGTGAAATTGGTTTTAATGATGAAATGTAAATAACAATTCCTAAATTGAGCAAGGTAGTTGCTCTGACTAACAATATGATGGTTGTTTAAATGATAATGAAGAGTGCTAGACTAAGGGCTTTTATTCAGGAATGGAAATTATAATATCTATAAATGCCTAACAAGTTGTTTGCATGATACTATAGAACTCAGCCGCTTAACTCTCAGTGATGTCTCACTGGTTAAATAATCTAGATCTCTGGCCTCAACTGGCATATGTTGACACATAAAAAGAGTCAATCGATATCCTTTAGAGATATCGAGCGATACACCTTTCGCTCGGCGATCGATTCACCTGTCGGGATATCGATCGACGGCTTCTAGATATGCCTAGGCGCGAGCCGATAATGAACACTAGATCTCAAGGAGGGCGGTTAGCTCTTCTCCAAGGAGACACTAGTTCAAACAGATAATTCAAGATATCAAAGATCCTAGTGATCTATGCTCTAGTTAGCTACTCTAGAACAAGCTTAGGGTGCAATCTATTTGATGAATATCACAACTTAGCAATTATAGTTTGGGGCTAATCTCACAAACCTATTTAAACCCTAGATCTAACAAGTAGACTACTCAGACATAGCTAAGCAATTCATAATAATAGATAGATAAAAGAATTGCATAGATAAGGAGTAGAAAACAAATGGAGTTCACATATCTCTCCAATCTCTCAAAACATATAAAACTCTAGTCTCTCTCTCACACTCTCTGCTTTGCCTCTCAAGACTTGCTTTTCTTAGACTCTTCAAAGTTTGCCGTCAAAAACACTTAGCAGGAATATTTAAACATTTCCATTAGGTTAAAAACTCGTCAGGGGCAATCTCGTAATTTGGTGAGGTCTTGGTGAAGTAGTCGGCTAAACCATTTCGTCCTTGATATCGATCGACAACACTAGATGTGTATCGATCGATTATAATCTTCTAGTACGCGGATCTTCTCAGCTACATCGATCGACAACTCAAGATGAGTATCGATCGATTCTTATCACAATGTTTACTTCCGATTTGGTCTTGAATGGTCAACTCGGGTGTATTATCTCTTGTACTCCAAAATGCTCCAAAAACATCACTTTATCATGAAACGCTCATGAACCTGAAAACATACCTAACATGCTAGAAAACACATTAGTTATATAATAAAATACTAGTATACCATGGTAGAAAATGGATGAAATACATGGTATATCAATTGTTTGCAGCAGTTGAGTTTTTTTTTTTTTTTTTTTTGACATCGAACGGCTGATCTATTACTCAAGCTTGAGGTGGTCTGGGAAACCAGATCGGAATAGAACAACCAATGTAATACAACTCCCTATAAAAGGAGTGTGCTATCGTAGCTAAAGAATCAGACGAAACATTTTCAGTACAAGGAATAAAGACAATTGAGAAATCAGAGAAATTGTTCTTCATCTTCTACAGCTCATCCAATTCGGTGGAGAAGTTTGGCCATGCTCCTGGGTCTTGAATCATTGAGATCAGATCCTGACAATCCGTACCAAAAGGCCTGGCACGTTGATAGTTGAAGCATGCATTCCATTGCCCATAATAGGGCCTGAAGCTCCGCATGAAGTGGTGAGATTCTTCTTGGTTGGTTCCTTGCTCCCAATAGTTGTATTGTTCCTCCTGCAGTCTTCCATGTCCACCCATAACCACTAAAGAGTGTGTCATGTGTCCATGAGCCATCTATCAAGCATCTCTCAGAATTCAAGTGTTGTACTGGTGGCGCCATAGTCGTGTGGTCTTCTCGTTTCTTATTCACCTCAAACCAAGAATAACATTCTGATTCAGCATGTCTGACAGTCTCCACTAGGTCTCTGTCTAATCCTCGGAATAGTTTGTCATTCCTTGCTTTCCAAATGTACCACATAATCTAAGGATATTGGTCTCTGTCCAGGTCGGGATCCTCTATATCATTTTTCCTCCAGAACAGATAGTCTATGTTCGTATAGTGACTTGAGGTAGGAAATAATGCAGGTGGAGTCGGGGTTGCTGCATTTGCCCATGTCTGTAGTGCTGGAGGGTACTCAAATAGTGCATGGTTTATCGTTTCATCTTCTGCTCCACATTTAGGACAATGATTGTCACATCGCATATCAGCAGTTGAGTTTATATGGATAAACAATTGGAGAATGTGTATTTTTATATTAAAATACATCTTAATTTTTTTAAGCTTTTGACCGAATTTAGTTCACCCAAGTAAAAAGAATTCTTTTTATTCTGAAAGTAAATTCTAAACTTTTAACAAATAATCCTATCTGAAAATATTAAGTTTACTTTTAGTTGAAAGTAGCTGAGATTTTTGATATTATGTTAATTAATAGCTGAGATTTTTGATAATCGTGCTAAGTGTTTTAGCATGAAAAACATTCTTATTGTCACAAAAAGCGTTTTATAGCCAGAAGTACATCTATGCTGAAAGAATATAATTACATTGCAGATAATTTTCTTAGTAATCATGGACTTGGAAACAAAATTTGTAGCCCTTGTTTTTTGCTTTTCTTCTCCTATCGCTTGGATCCAGAGAAGCTAAATTCTGATATATATGCTTGTCAGTGCGTTTCACTGTTGTCGGACACAGAGTATCCCCGTTTTTGCTTCCCTATGCCCCAAAAAACATTACTTTATCATGAAACGCTCATGAACCTTAAAACATACCTAACATGCTAGAAAACACATTAGTTATATAATAAAATACTAGTATACCATGGTAGAAAATGGATAAAATATATGGTATATCAATTATTTGCAGCAGTTGAGTTTATATGGATAAACAATTGGAGAATGTGTATTTTTATATTAAAATACATCTTTGTTTTTTTAAGCTTTTGACCGAGTTTAGTTCACCCAAGTAAAATGAATTCTTTTTATTCTGAAAGTAAATTCTAAACTTTTAACAAATAATCCTATCTGAAAATATTAAGTTTACTTTTAGTTGAAAGTAGCTGAAATTTTTGATATTATGTTAATTAATAGCTGAGATTTTTGATAATCGTGCTAAGTGTTTTAGCATGAAAAACATTCTTATTGTCCCAAAAAGCGTTTTATAGCCAGAAGTACATCTATCCTGAAAGAATATAATTACATTGCAGATAATTTTCTTAGTAATCATGGACTTGGAAACCAAATTTGTAGCCCTTGTTTTTGCTTTTCTTCTCCTATCGCTTGGATCCAGAGAAGCTAAATTCTGATATATATGCTTGTCAGTGCGTTTCACTGTTGTCGGACACAGAGTATCCCCGTTTTTGCTTCCCTATGCCTCCAAAACATCACTTTATCATGAAACGCTCATGAACCTGAAAACATACCTAACATGCTAGAAAACACATTAGTTATATAATAAAATACTAGTATATCATGGTAGAAAATGGATGAAATACATGGTATATCAATTGTTTACAGCAGTTGAGTTTATATGGATAAACAATTGGAGAATGTATATTTTTATATTAAAATACATCTTTAGTTTTTTAAGCTTTTGACCGAGTTTAGTTTACCCAAGTAAAATGAATTCTTTTTATTCTGAAAGTAAATTCTAAACTTTTAACAAATAATCTTATCTGAAAATATTAAGTTTACTTTTAGTTGAAAGTAACTGAGATTTTTGATATTATATTAATTAATAGCTGAGATTTTTGATAATCGTGCTAAGTGTTTTAGCATGAAAAACATTCTTATTGTCACAAAAAGCGTTTTATAGCCAGAAGTACATCTATGTTTTTTTTTTTTTTTTTTTTTTTTTTGATAATCCAGGAGTTCCCCGCTTCGCGGGTCATTCCCCTGGGCCCGGTCAGGCAGCGGTCCACTTCACCCGGGAAGGCTGAAGCATCTATGCTGAAAGAATATAATTACATTGCAGATAATTTTCTTAGTAATCATGGACTTGGAAACCAAATTTGTAGCCCTTTTTTTTTCCTTTTCTTCTCCTATCGCTTGGATCCAGAGAAGCTAAATTCTGATATATATGCTTGTCAGTGCATTTCACTGTTGTCGGACACAGAGTATCCCCGTTTTTGCTTCCCTATGCCTTTTTACATTATTTGTTCCCCCCCCCCCCCCCCAAATGCTATAAAAACGAAACTTGGAAAGAATATTATCCATGATCATCGTGAGTGTAAATGCGAGAAGAGTTTGAGATGATATCGACGAAACTAGACGAGAATATTGAGAAGCTAATGGTGAGCAGGCCTTGAGCTAACTTGGTCCAAACGTCCGTTGAGTAGCTGCAGAGAAAAACAGGTGATCTCGAGACTCGTGGGGATCATTACAGAGGACATGTTGCAGTAGTTCCCGAGTTATAAATTAACATTCTATCTTCGCAGAGAATATATTCTTAGTTGCGAACCAAGTGCATAATACATATTTTTGTGTTGAACATGAAAATCAGATGCCCTTCAACCAGAAGATTCCAGGTGTTCTTTGTACTGAAACTTGTTTTGAAAATATCATCCTTATGCCTCCATAAGTTGATTTGTTTTTATTTTTGCATATCTAAATTATTTATATAGTTCATCAGATTTATATTATGATTAAATCAAATTTAAGATATATAATAAATAAATAAATATTTTTTTTGGAATATTGTTATTCACTTAGAATTTTGCTTAACAGATAAAAATATTTATAAAATAATTAATATTTTAAATATACAATATAACATAATAAATATAATAATTTGTAAATAAGAAAAGAAAATTACTTATTAACATATGATATTGTAATTTAATTAGATGTTTTGTCCACATATGCAGCATAATCATTTTACGAATATTTATTAATTTAAATATTACTAATTTAAATGTTCTCAGAAAGTTTAAATAAAACATCAAATTATTTATAGATAACAATTTTCATCAAAATATATATGTTTGTGACTAAGTCGAATTTTGTAAACACTCACATATTAAAAATAATTTTAAATATATATTTATAAAAAATTGTTTAATTAATATTTGATTGAGAAATGTTTTTATCTTAATTCTTAAATTTTATAGAAAAATATTATTTCCAATTAACAATAATATATATACATATGTATGTATGTATATATATATATATAATAATTATCTTATTTTCAAAATTATGATATACAATAAATAAATAATTTTACCAATGTTTTGTAAATGTTTAGGAAATCTCTTGTATTTTAAAATATTTATCTTTTTTCTTTGCAATTGTATGTTTCTCATACAACATGTATCGAGTATTAATTTGGTAGAACATATAAACATGAGCTTATATGACAACACTTATTATCAAAATTTACAATTGTTGGAAAACATAGTTTAAAAAAACTAAACACTAATAAATTAAAATAATTGTATATGCTATCTACGAGTTTATATTAACAAAATCCAACAATATATAACTTCTTAATATCAAATCTATTTATATAAAGTAGTGTTTTCTCTCCTGTGAGAGAGACACGTCACTAAGCACACATGTCATGCTATTAACGATTTACGATCGTTTCTTTTGGGCTGCTATCTAGGCTTCATAATTATTAGTTCATGTTGTATTCTGTAAAGTGCTCGGTCCCCTATAGGAGCCTCCGCCATCAACGTACATTCCTTCATCGAAAGTTCGGAACCCTACTCTGTTCATCTTCCTAATTGCAATAAACTGAAAACTTTTAGTGGTTTCTTTTTTGAAACTGAAACATTTAGTAGTTGCGCTCCCTCATTTACTGCCTTCGCAAAAAATTCAAACTATAAAAAGCTCTGTTCAAAATTGTGCTAGGTGCTAGTCGGGCAGTGACCTCGGGCCTAGCGAGTTACCAAAAAATCGGGGATTAAGCGGGATATACGCGGGGATTAGTTTTTTATTTTTTTTAGTTTTATTTCAAACTAAAATTAAAATATAATGTAAACATACATTATAATGTGATAGTTTCTGTGTACTGAAATTATCAATAACTAACTTTAATAAAATCAGTTGTTAAATATAAATATATTAATTATGGATCAGGTTTTGTACTTTTATTATATTTACATGCGTATATATATTATCATTTTCGACTCATTACCAAGGGTTTGCTGTCTCCTAGTGGTCCAGACCATGTAATTATTTTCGCATTATTATATTCTAGAAGGAAGAAAGTCCCACATCGGTTACACAAAGGAAAAGGGGGTGAAATGTTACTCTATATATACTTGTCTCCTCGCTTGGTAATAGATAAGATAAGATATGGGCTTTCTGTTAAACCCAAAATATCTTACAGTTTAATTATTGGGCCGAATAATCACCGATTAGTCGGTTAATGGGCCGATTAATTGAAATCTGGGCCGATTAATTGGCTCTCGGTTTTATTGCCCGGTTTGGGCAAAATCGCGGCGGAGAAGGTCCGGGTAGCGCCTAGTCGGGCGCCTATGCGGCTGGGCGCCCGCGTTTTAGAACAGGGATAAAAAGTATGCTTGACCCGTGAAATGCATTAGTTCTTTCTTCACATTCATCAGCTTTCTAAGAAATCAAAGTCGATAATGGCTAATTCTTCTGTCTTCCTCGCCGATTTGAAGGCTAGCCGCTGCACCTCCACCACCGAGGTCCGTTTGTTTAGGTTCTGGGAAGCTAGGAATATTAAGCGTGCCAGCGAGGGTCGACATGCTCTTCCTGGACGCAAGGTAAATCGGCTTGACTATGTAGTTTTTTTTGTTTCTTAATCCTTCCTCGCGTTGTTGGTGTTTTGGTTATGAAACTTTCAAATCTAATAGTAGTTCTTCACTAGAGATCATTTTGTTCATGTATTCGTAATCAAAATAGTTTTCTTTTTCTTTTTTGTTTTTAGTCCTTTCTCGCTTTGTTGGTGTTTTGATTATCAAACTTTTAAATCTAATAGCTCTTCACCGGATATCAATACGTTCATGTCTTTGTTATTCTCCAGAAGTTTTGTTACTTTCAAATATTTGGGATATGATCATTGTTGTGATTGTTGATTCTGTTTCACTTTGCCGTATAAGGAGATCTGCTTATGTTTTTGATTATAAAAAACGTTAACAAACGTTTTAGTTCATGGTTAATGATTAAAAACGATAGTGAGAACAAGAATGATATGACAAAGAAAAGTGGACGTTGAAGGTTTCCTCTCAGCACAAGCTGCCATAGATGTGATTAAAGACTCCATGTAAGTTTGTTTTCTCCAAAACACCAGTGTATTTTTCCTGTTTACTCTGTTACCTTAGTCACAGCAAACAATAGTCCTGTCCTTTTGGTTTACGCCGGAACCAGCAGGAGTGTCTGAAAATTGCAATGCCACGGAAGGAAATTTAACGGCACGGAAATTTTAAATGGACGCTAATAAATTGCCGAAAGAATAAAATATAGGACTTAGCTGACGCCAAAAAATTCAGCGTCCCTTTTCTTCCTCGCGATCAGCCGCAGCGTCAAGAGAAACAGGCTGGCGGTGTTTCATGAGTGATGCGCTGGGTTGTGTTTTGCGGTGGTTATAATTAATTTTTCAGACGCTGCCGCCGGTTTTGGAGTTAACCAAAAGAACAGGGCTAATGTAGTGTTTTTATGTAAACGCAGGGATCTCTACGCATCTTACATCAAAGCTGTCTTGCAGCGTTAGTGAACATACCGGTCGAATCCGTTCCTCCAGGTTTGCGTTGATTCCTTCTCCGGGTCGCTGGAGAACAAACTCACTGTGAGTGGATCAGTCTCACCGTTCTGATAACATCCTGTTTTTGAATTGGATTAAAGCCACTTCTTTCAGATTCTAGGTTTTATGTTGAGACCCGAACGATCTTTGTCAACCGGTGAATGAATGGAATCGGCAAGCTGGAATCCTGACGCCGTTGTTTCTATAATCGTCCTAAACACATCTCTAATTGTACTTGAAACAACACCTCTAACAAATGACTGGTGAGTGTATATGGGAGGATTTTGGATGGGTTTTGTTAGATAGACTGAAAGATGTCTCTGCAGAGAATAATCAATATTCTAAGGCAAGAAACATGGAAGGGTAATATAGAACGGGGAATATCCGAAGGATTCTTTTACATGCGTTTGGGGAAGACGCATCACCAAAAGTGAGGATCTGCGGGAAAATGAATGCCAAGGTTTTAAGGAAGAAGTCGTGAGAAAGAAAGAGAAGTGTATTATGCTTAGTGGATGTCCGACTGATCAGACTTCAGAGTACGCACGAAGGGGCAAGTCTATTGAACATCCCTGATTCTATACATATCATACTTGGTGAGAAAATAAGTTAAGAAGATCACAAACAAGTAACTGTTTTAAGGTGTGAGAGAGCTTCTTGAGTATGAATGTTATGATAACCAAACTGGGTTGTATTGCAACGATACTAATGTGGTTGCTCCAATCATATGTTGAACTGAATTTCCAGATTTAGTTACTTCAAAGTATTCTGGAGTTTGTTGTTGACTCAGTTTCGAGAGCTTTGATTTCATTTGAAATGATTTGAGAAATTAGTTGGAATGACATACAATTTACTAGAAATTACTAGAGTAACACACCAAAAAAAAAAAGGCTTCATCTGGACTCAAATGCCCCGTCGGTAAAAAAATATCAATTAAGGTAAAATTCCCATTCCTATTACTTGACCAAAAAATGGTGAAATCTCTTTTAAAAAAAACCAACCACGATATCTTTCTCTTCTGTAACTCCAAGAACCCTAAATCCCAAAATTGTGAAATCCTCAAACTCTTGACTCTCTTTAGTTTTCATCATGATTTCTCATCGATTTCGTCATCTCCGCACCCTAATCAACCACTAAAACCTTCGATTCACATAGGAGAAGTGAACCCGAAACCCAATCGACGAACCCTAAACCCCCTTTCTAAAATTTTCAGCTGCGTGAATCTTAAGGCTTTCATCACTTACAAACTCCTCTCCACATCAATCAGTTTAATCCACCTATTTTTTCCACCAAAGGTTAGTCTCTGTCAAACGATTTTTAATATTCAGTATCAAATGAATTTAATTTTCACACGACACAGAGTAGATAGAAGTGTTTTTCGTTTGTACATTTGTTGATATCAGTTGGGTATCGTCTGGGTCTGGGTCTTGGTCGTTTTTCTTCACTCTTGGTTTGTAATACTTACTACATCTAACATTTCTTTTCAGACGGATGACTACATCAAACAGTGGAAAAAGATATCCAGCAAGACTTTATGAAGAGGGGAAATCTCCATTACAGCATCGAAGCATGAATCATAACTGTCACTTGGCTAATTTGCAGATGGTGAAAGAAGAAATTGGTTTAGATGCGTGGGAATCTATTAAAACATCATCTGTTGGAGTTATTCTGAAGCTGAAAGAGCTGAATTATACATGGTCAGCCAAGGCGGTTCACCATTTACTTACAAACCAATTGGTGGTTAATAATATCCATGAGATATGGAGTGCTATAGAAGGTCAGGCAATAAGGTTTTCGCTATATGAGTTTGGTGATATTACAAGTTTAAATTGCAAGCCTTTCAACATAAATGAAGAGGTGGAGATTGATCATAAACCATTTTGGGAAAAGCTTGGTGTTTCTCCTTCACATGGTCCTATGCTTTCTGAGTTGCGGTTGTTGTTCACTAAAGTTAGGAATTGGACATTTGAGGAGAGAAGAATGTTTGGTTTACTATGTGTCTTGTCTGTTGGAGTACTTGGCATCTCTCCAGGCAGTAGAATTCCTTTGGATCAAGCAAAGAGAGTCCTAGACATAGAAGCATTTGATAGATACCCTTGGGGGCGTGTGGGATTTTCTAGCCTGGTAAATTCAGTGAAAATTGTTTCATATGAAGAAAGGAACAAGTATACACTTCGCGGATGCGTGCATGCTCTCCTCATCTGGTTGTATGAGTCGATACCTGGTATTGGACATGAATATGGGAATCATATTGAGGGTAACCAAGTTCCTCTTCTCTCTTGGTCTGGATCTCGTGGCCGTATAAACTGGGATTAGTTTTATATCAAGGAGAAAAGTCTCCATCAGAAGGTTAATTTTTTTTTCTTACCTATTTTTAATTTTATTAAAAAGTGATAATTTGACATATAAAAATACTAACATATATTTACATCATTTGATTGGTAGGTAAGAGTCAGACATCTCATTGAGAAGCCAGAAGCTGAGATATATCCTCAATGGCCAGAGGACAAGGTTGATGATGATCTTCACAACTTGATCACAGACATTCTACATGGTGAGCTTGATGATACATATTGGAACTTGAACTCACGTACTGCACCAGTACCAAACAAAGAGAAAAAGAAATTGGTGAGTGAAGAAGAGTGTATGAAGAAAAAAATGCCAAAAGAGAGGACATCCACTGTGAGTATATAAGCTTTTTGTTATACATATATGTTTGACGAGTATTGCTGAATTTGTTTACTGTGTTGTAGCATGCTTGCGGATCCAGCCTTAACTCAACTCGAGATGATACATTCCAGCTTGGCCTAATGAAAGCAATGAACACGTTAACTGAAAAGGTTGGAAGTATGGACACAGTTATTGTCGAGAAGGTGTTGACTGCAGTAGACGCATCTGTTGATGAAAAAATAAATGGCAGGATTGGTGAAGCTGAGCTGGTATTTACAAAGAAAATCTCCACTTTACAAGAAGAGATTGCTCAACTTAGAGAGCAAATGCAAGCTTCTGCCCCTAAAAATGATGCACACTACAATGTGAACCATGAAGATGAAGTCAACAGCAACGACCCGGTTAGTTATTTGCTTCCTTTAACTTGTATGTCTATTTCATTTTAAAATAACTTACTCTTGAAATTTTACTTTATATTGTTTTTACATGCTGAAATTAGTCATGGATGGTCCAAGACAAAGCATCATCACAAATGAATGGGGCAGTACAATGTGTGAGTAGAAAGAAAGCCAAAAAATCCGAGGTCAAGCTAATATCTCCTAATCTACTTGACACTGGTGGTGAGAAGGTTGTTGGAACAACACAAGTAAAAAAACCAGCTAGAGGATTGAAAAATGTAAAGAAAGAGAAGGTTGAAGTTCCACAACTTAGGGATTCTGGTGGAACATGGTCTGATTTAGAAGACAAGGAAAAATATGGTAAACTAGGTGCAATGTTAGACCAGTTGGCGGCATCAGTCTTCGATGGACCTTTGCAAAAACGCAAGCCACAACTGACAAAGACTCAAGTGTATCCATATGTAGGTAACTCAACTGTGAAGAGAATCATACCAGGTGATTATGTCTCTAAAGCCCACTATGATCCTTTAGCTAAAGTTGCTGAGATAAAATTCAAGAAACTACTGGATTATCTACGAAATCTCTCGTAAGTGTCTAATTTCTCTTAATAATTCATTACTGTTAAACTAACTTGAACTTGTTTTTATTCATTTCAGTGGTGATAACGATGTAGACACTCAGTTCTATATGAAGCTAATAACGCCAAGAAATGACTGGAAAACATATAATGAAGGGTGGATAACAGATTCTGTAAGTGTCTTGATTTTTTCTTGTATCAACATGGATCAGGGTGGCTAACACACTCATTTTTTTCAGCATATGGCATCTGCAATGCTTATGTTCCATAAAAGAAATATGAGGAAGCCTTCACCATACTGTTCAGATAGGAAAGCTTTTCTTGAACACTGGTTTGTGAAGATGTGGGTCAGAGACTACAAGAATTACGATCCTAAGACGTGGGAGTTCTCAGA
Source organism: Raphanus sativus (assembly GCF_000801105.2). Lineage (NCBI taxonomy): Eukaryota > Viridiplantae > Streptophyta > Magnoliopsida > Brassicales > Brassicaceae > Raphanus > Raphanus sativus. The sequence goes on from NC_079511.1 coordinate 18,057,638, forward strand.
AATTTACAAGAAGGTCTTCAATGGCAATTACCCTTCTGAATTTTCTAACAACAGAAAATGGCTCAAGGATGTGGATACACTGTTTTTTTGCCACTTGATAAATGGTGACCACTGGGTCGCTTTAGAAGTGGATCTTCAGAAGAAAATAATCCATGTTTACGACAGCATACTGACAGTTGTCCCAAAAATCACGGATCTTCAAGAAGAGTGTCGTCCTTTCACGAAGATGATTCCTTTACTTCTGAATGAAATGGTTCCAGGAAGGAAGAAGAGTACCCAGCAGTTCAGGATTTTAAGGCTTAGTAAAAGTGTGCCTCAGAATAAACTCCCTGGTGATTGTGGTGTTTACGCTCTGAAGTATATAGAGTGTAAGGCGATTGGCTGCGGTTTTGAAGGACTATCTGACCAGTGCATTCTGGCAATGCGTATTAAGTTAGCTGCTGAGATCTATGATGAGGTTTCGGGTCTGTAACATTTTCATGTTTTTAGGATATGGAGCATTTTATGTTTCTGATATGTCGTATTTCTATGGTTTGAACGTTATGGATATGTAGTATTTTCTCTGTTTTCTGATCAAACAGGCTTCTAATTTGCTTTGTTTTCTGATTTGCTCTGTTTTCTGACCAAACACGCTTCTGATCATGGAGTGAATGAGTTGCTTTTGATCAAACGCGCTTCTGGTTTAGTTTCAAAACTCTTGCTGTTTTGTGGCTACGGAATAATATTATGTTGATGCAAGTAAGAACATAAGTTGTGTCGTGGTCTGTTGGTATTTGGGTGTTTTTCCCCCATCACTTAACCCGGGTTCAATCCCAGCATAGAGCTTTTTTCTTTGCATATGTTAATTCATTAATGGCATAATGGTAAATAATTTCATCTTCTTCCCATCAATTTTAGGGTTACGAAGTCTGCAGATTTTTGTGATTCTCAGATCAAAATCGTGAAAATAAGGTGGTAAACGAACTCGTTTCACTTGATTTGATCACTATTTGTCGATTTTCTATCGATTTTAGGCCGAGACATCGAATTAGTGGTTTTCAGGAAAAAAAAATTGGATTTTCATGTAAAACAGAGTAAAACAGAGCACATATTGTCTACTCAGAATCCCATAAAACATAAGTTAAATTGTCCAACCAAAAACGATAGCAAATTGTCTAAGGAAAAAACAAATGACGCATTCTCTAACCAACAGGACAAGTTTTGCAATTGTGACCACCTTGATTACAAATCGAACATTTATGCTGCTTTCTTGGTTGTTTCTTATTTTCACCTTTCTCAAGCCAAGACTTCATTCTTGAATTTTTGGGTCTCCCTGGTGGTTGGCGAACCTCAGGAGGCAAACAAATTATTCCTGCGACATTATCAGGGACTGATGTATCAGCATCTCTCGGCATTACTACCGCGGAGTAAGCGTTGTACAGATAGTTTGTACAATAGTATGGATGACACAATGAAATGATTGATAACTTTCTCGCCTCAGCTGCTGCAATTGCGTGCACGCAAGGTAGCTTTTCTATGTCAAATCTGCGACATGAACAACTTCGCTCTGTCACGTTCACTACGTGGGTAGATGAGACACCTGACACCTGATATTGGTGAATATCTATCTGTTGCACGCTCAGTGTCTTAACATAAGGTACACGGCCCTACAAAAGTATGTCTCAAATGTTAGTATTGTGTTCACCAAATATTCATGTGTAAGAGAAAATCAGGTTTACCTCTAAAAGCTTTTCTACTCCACGAGTCAGAGTTGTTTTCATTGAATTTGCATCAATCTTTCGTGCCGAAAACCAGCGAGTCATCATTTGCCTTATTGCTTCTATAAGTTCTACAACCGGCAAACTCCGTGCATCTGAAAGAACTCTATTGATAGATTCAGCTATGTTGGTCGTAGTCAAATTGTACCTATCACCAGGGAAATGAGCTCTCGCCCACTTCAGTACATCTGCTTTCTGCAAATAACCATGCAATGCTGGGTGCAAGGCTTTGATCTCATCGAATATGGTCTCAAAATCCGAAAGTCTGTATGAATTAGCTGCCTTTTTCACCAAGCCAAACAACTCGCGACCTCTAAACCTATTCAAGACATTCTTATACAAGTGATAAGTGCAAACTCCACGGCTGGCAGTTGGATATACATGGACTAACGCATTTCTAATTGATTTGTGCCTATCAGAAATAATAGGAAGTCTTTCGTCATCTGGAATCACACAGCTGAGTTGTCTGAAAAACCACTTCCACGATTCGTCGTTTTCAGTATCGACTATCGCAAATGCTATTGGAAATATTTGGAAGTTGCCATCCTGTGCTGATGCAATTAGTAGAGTCCCTTGTACTTTCCTTGCAAGAATGTGCCATCGACAACAACGACCTTCCTCATGAATGGAAAACCCTTGATGCTAGCACCAAATGCGATGAAAAGATACTTGAATCTGTCACTAGAATCTACTACAAGGCGAGTGAATGTCCCTGGATTTGCTTCTTTAATCATATGCAAATAGACTGGTAAATCTTGGTAGCCACTCTCTGCAGATCCCCTAACCAATTCTCTTGCGCACATCAGTGTTCAATGAGCTTTCCAGTAGTCCATCTATCATTTAAAATAGTAAGCAACCGTTAGAAATAAATTAAATTTTGAGTACACAAGTAAATGAAATAAACCTTTATTCCAAAGCACTTGTTAAGGGACTGCTTCACATGACTTGGCAAAACGGTTGGCTCCACTCCACCAATGAAATCAGTGTATAAAGATCCAAGAATATCTGGTGTTGCTTGTCTGCAACGAGCTGATCTCTCTGTAATTGAACAAGTATGATCTGAAACATAGACCCGTACAGTAAAGCGAGGAGTATCACTTGTCGGTGATGCTCTTAACCTCCAACTACAGCCTTGAACCCAACATTTTACGATTAACAGATCCGGTGTTGAGTATTCGACATCGTAATCAAACTGTTGCACTATCGTCAACATCTTAAGTCGTGTTTTTAAAGCAGACTTGGACTCAAAACTTTGGCCAACAAAAATATTTAGTGAATTCAGTTGTTGCTGCCTAACATGTGGAGTCACAGCCTTAGCCTTTTTCGATTTGCTTGCTATCCCCACCTTTGGCTTAACATGTGGAGTCACTTTCCCATCTCTGTATCTACTTCTGGAACTAATCCATAGGCTATAAAGTTTTCATCATCTGATGCCGCACCATCTGAATCATCGCAATAGTCAAACCGTTCTCTGTCAGTGTCTGAGTCTTCATCATGATTACAACCCGACTGGTTGATCTGTTTCATCGTCTTTATGTTGTCTCTAAAAGTGACCTCTACGCATAGACGGATTTTGTCAGATTGTAGAAGACGGAAGAAACTTTGTAGCTGTCGAAAATTCCCAATTTTAACTGGGGGTGTGTCACGAGTTAGCTTCATCAAGCTCTTCCTGCCAAGCATGTAACTCAATTCGATATTAACATGTCTCTTATCTAATCTGTAGTCTTCATAAACCATGTTGATCATATCTTCAAACCTTGTCTTATCACTGACTGGAATTACTTTGCTTCCTCTTCTGCTATCAACGTGAAACATCCACTTACCACTGCCTACAAACGGCTATAACCTCCTCCATCAATTTTTCTTGAGATTAACGTGAAATAGCCACTTGTCCAAAGAACGTGATTGGAAGAAGAGGAAGAAGAATGTTTACGGCAAAAACCTAGGTTTTAATAACTTATTGCAGTTATGGTCGAAATTTTGGTTTAATTAGAGCAAACCGGAATCTGTTTATTCTAATTAGTTAACCAATTAATTTTATTAACCGATTCTGGATCAAAAAGTCTGCCATCTCTTGAAAGCCTGTCGTAACTAGATTAAAGTTTGCCATCTTTTAAAAGCTGCTGTAACTAAAATAAGTCTGTGATCACATAGTTGTGTTATTATAACGTCGACAATGAAGCATACTTATTCTGAAAGTTTGTTGTTTGTAAATGTAGAAAGTATAAGTATGCCATAACATGAAAACAAAAATCTGCCAAATTTTAAAAAGTCTACGAGATAAATCTGTATGCTAGTACAAAATTTTCGACATATTAGAAAATCTGCTGTTATAGGATAAAAATCTGCCACTAAAAGTCTGCCAACGTAAAATAAATCTGCGAGTGCAATCAAATCTGCCATCATGTGAGATATACTTTTTCTGAAAGTATGTGATGATATTAAGTTTGCGATACTAAGTCTTCGGTAAAAAATAAATCTGCGACGGTTTATTAAATCTGCCATCAAGTATTGCAGTTTTTTCACAGCAGATTTATTTTACTGTTTCGTTAAAAAAAAAGAAAAATTTGATGACATGCAGTAAAAAAAAAAACTGTAATTTTTTTTTAACAAAGAAAATAAGGGTAGTTTAGGCATAAAAAACATTCTAGTAAATTAAAAAAATTCTATGTTATTCTAGTAATAATAACATAATTTCACGTTATTTTAGTAATCTTCCCGTTTATTTTTGGTTTATTTCATTTTAACAGAATTTCTTTCGAACTAGCTTGGAACTAATTTTATTTTCGTTCAGACTCTATTATACCCAATTTTGATGGTACATGAATCATGTAATATGATTAAGTGGAGATTCATTATATCAACAAAAATTGATAAAAATGTTTTTTTTAATAAAAAAATTGGTTTAAAGTTAAACATGGAAAGAATATTGTATAATTCGATAAGATAACTACGAGAATATTTAAATTTATGTAAATATATAGTTCATGAAAATTAATTTATAATTAATACATACATATATATATATATATATATATATATTATAATATAGACATAAGTAATAATTTTATTTTATTATAAAATCAGTTTCATCTCTAATTTATTTTTTGCTTGAATTTTACGGTGTTAATTTTATATACAACAGTTTTTAAACTAAAGCACATTCTAATTATGAATGTGGTCCATTTAATTAATCATTGAAAATTGTTCAAGGTACCTTAAAAATGATGGTATGACCAAAAGACTTACCATTGATCACAAAATTTTTACTATGAGATTTTAACTTTTTTATTAATTTATATATTTTTTAAAATCTAAATATAATATATAAAAAATTGGTAAATTATTTTACTATATATACCTTAAAAATTATGGTATGACTAAAACGACTTACCATTAATCACAAAATTTTTAATGTGAGATTTTAACTTTTTTATTAATTTATAGAAAAAATTGGTTTCTATGCCTATATTAGGAGACCTAATTTGAGACTTACCCATGAATTGACAGCATCCCTTTTATTTCTTATGTTTCTCTTTCTTCTCCGTGTTCTTTCTCTCTTTTCTTTTTCTGCAACTACATCTCTTACTTCCAATTCTAATTCATTATCCAAATCACTATTCTTTTCTCTAATTCTAAATTGTTATCCAAATCATTATTTGGATCTTCCACATATGTGACGGCTGAGACCACACTATTTTGGGGCGGAGCTAAGAAAATCCAGATTTACGGATTGAGTTTCTCGCGTCGATATAAGTTCCCACATAATATTCTAAAATTTCATTCGTGAGAAAATCTAACCGGAGAACTTGTCCAAGCCTAAAATAGAAAAGAGAAAAGTGAATCGGTAAAGTTGTTTCACAATTTTGGGTAACAACAATGTTAACTGACATTTTCTTTTGTACATGATATTAATTATATTAACCGACATTTTCTTTTGTAAGATGTTCCAAAAAAATATTTTTCAGCTGATACATGATTTGTTAAAGATAAATAATATGATACATTGTTTATGTGTTGTTATATTTGTTTGATATAATGAGTTGTAAGATATTACCAAATAATAGAATCATTTGATACATTCTCTGTTAGCTGATAAGTAATTAGTTAACTGATACATTGTTTGATATATATTTTGTTATACGATACATGAATTGTTACATGATACAAATTTTATTAGCTGGTTCATGAATTGGTAGAAAAGAATAAGTATTCTTTATTCTTTATGTTATTGTTTCTTTTAACACTTATACAGATATGATAACATGTTAAGAAAATATGTATTACATGAAAAATTAAAATACTGTGATATATTTTTTCCCATATATTCTCAATCATTTTCATTATCAATTACACTATTTGGTAACAATTGTTGTAGCATGCTAAGTTAATCGTTAACCTAAAATACTATGATATTTTTTTTTCATATATTCTCAATCATTTTCATTATCAATTACATTACTTGTTAACATGGTAACAATTGTTGTAGCATGCTAAGTTAATCGTTAACTATTTTACTTCTACATTCTTACCTGTTAACATTTCTTGTATCAGCTTTTACGAATTTGTTGTCCCAATGCCAATATGATAAGAGCAAGGGAAGATCCTCTTAAGAATGACGTCGATTTTAGATCTGACAGTGGGGAGATTCGGAAAAAAATTGATGAACCCAGATTTTTTAAAATGCCTTCAAAGATGATGAATGATGAAAAATAATTATTGAAAATCTGAGTACGTGATTCAAAATTAACATTATAGAATTGTGTGAATTAATCTGCAAAGAAAAAAAATCTGTTACAATGAAGAAGAAGAACAGAATCGCAAGAGAAGATGAAGAAGAAAGAGAATGTTAAGAAAGAGAAGAGAAGAATCGTAGGTTGAAGAGAAGGAGAGTAAAGTGTATTTTCGTCATCCTGATACACAAATGGTATGCCTTAATTAACTTATGTCAATCAATGGGTACAATGCCAATATGAACCTTCCATATGAGTAATGACCCAATTGTTCCCTAATTTATATTTGTTTTTAAATTTAAATATAATATATAAGAAAAATTGGTAAATTATTTTACTATATGTTTAATGTGATTGTTTAATTTCTTTTAATAATATAAAATTAAACAAAAACTATGGAGGATAATTTTTTGTCAAATATTTATTATTCATAATCATTAATTGTGATATATATGTCAATTATATTGGTAATTTGTAGTTTTTATTTTAAAAAGAATAGAGAATATTATTTTTATACTACTAATGAATTTGAAAGTCAGTTTAATAAAAGATATAATATATATTTTGATAGAGCAACTTATGTACCTAAACATTCTGAGAATCTAACTTATATACAAATACGAGGATGAGATGAAAAGCGTATTTTCATTAAACTTAAAAACACAACAGAAATAAAAAATAAAAAATAAAAATAGTAAAATGTCTCAAAATATTTGACAGCAAATAAAAAAGAAAACATATCAAAAATATCAAAATTTTAAATTATATTAAATTAAAATTGATAGAAAGTAAATAACTATATGATTAAATTTAATATACTTTGTCACAAAATATTAAATAAAACGAAAACATATCAAAAATATAAAAATATTAAAGTTTTAAATTAAATTAAATAAAAATTGATAGATAGTAAATAATTATTATTAAAATTTTATATTACTTAGAAAAGTATATGATTTGTAAATAAATAGTCAAATAAATAATTTTTTTTATTTTTTATGAAAATCAATACTAATTTAGTTAAAAATAAATTAAACATTTTAAAAGATTGCACAATTAGTTTATATAACCGCTCGCCCGTAGGGCGGGTTTATCCTAGTATATAGATATAATCCTTTAGTGACATATAAGAGAAGAATTGTTTATATAATATTAATAAGATATTTGTGTAGATGATAATTATCATATTTAAAAAAAAAACTGTTTATTATCTAATATATAAATATCACTAAAGTTAATAATTAGTAAATCTCACCTAAAATCAAATGAAATGTTTATATGATAAAAATAAGATGATATTAAACATTTGTATAGCTGAAAATATTGTAATTATCATGTGTCTAAAACTATTTATCATTAAAATATATAAAAATATTTAAAGCAATTATTGACTAACCTTAAAAACATGGACAAATCGATAAAATCATTTCATAAATAATGGTATAAATATATAAGTTGAAAATAATAAATTTTATCTTATGTTATTTTTAATTGTTTAAAAGGAACTGGATTTTAGTTTTACAGATTTTAAAATAGTTTATCTTTTTAATGGGATACTAGATTTTGACCCGCTCTTCAAAGAGCGGGTATATTTTTTTTACATTTTTTTTCTATGAATTTAATTTTTATATTTGTATTTTTAATCATATTTTTGTTTTTATAATAATATTTTTGTAAAATGTTTTTATTATATGATTAGATAGAGGTTTTAATATTTGTATTAATATAATTGGACTAACCCTATATTAATAGTCTGCGTTTTTAATTTAATAGAATAGATAATAGTTGGACTGAACCTATATAAATAAGTCATATTTCTCATTTAATAGAATAGATCCATTAACTTAAAACTTGATAAGACCCGCTAAAACCAAAGGCTATAGATTGAACCAATGGGCGACCAATATGTAACCCAATTTATTTAAATTGTTACCTTTGTGAATTTAAAATTTAATCATTATTTGAATTAGATACTCAATTAATTTTAATTTTTATATTATTGTATTTTTATTATATGTCTTACTTTTAACTTGTTTAAATTGTTAAAATTATATTCTTATGTGAAATGAAAAATAAATATAATAGATTTTAAAAATTTACTACAATCTTAAACATGATTTTTTATTGTTTAAAATCTAATTTTATTTAAACACTAACTACCACAAATATTGTTACAAAAGACACAAATATGGAAAAAAAGATTCTTAAAATAAATTAAAATAAAAATATATTCGTCTTTTGAAAGGAAGGATCATAATCTTGTTATATATTAAAATTAATTAAACTACTAACCATAGTTCATCCATAGTCAGTTCAATAACACAATAGCCAAAAATTAATCCGAGAATTGTGCTAGACATAGGCTCCGATTGGTAACCATCGTTTAATCGTGGAAAAAATATTTAAATTACAGAAAAAATAATTAAACTGCAAGAAAATTCCAAATTTACGGAATGATAAAATAAATGTTTAATTGATCAAAATATTTTATATGGTATTCACCTTTTATAAGAAAAATAAATATCAATAACAAAACTAATTTATTACATAATATGAAAATAACTAATCTTTATTAAAATTACTTTAACTCTTAATATAAATATTTAGCTTATTTTTAACATGATATTTAATAATAGCTCATTTTCCATTGCGTTTTTATCTTCAACAATTTTTTTTGATTGGTAAAATATTTGCGAAATCGCATAAAAATGCCATTACGCCATTTTGTAAGGTTACCCATGTATGTGTTTAGGGGCCTAAATAACTAATAGAAAATCAGAAAATTGGGAAGTACTCGAAATCTAGTTTTTAGCATATTAATATCGTTAATATTTATTTACTTAATACATCTAAATAAAATTAATAAATGCAGGTTACACAAATAATTATATAAGAAAAAAATACAAAACAGAGAATAGTCACGTAATCTGGTGGTCCTTAGCGAGTCAAAAGCCCAGGCACAAGGGTTAGATACAGTCAACGGCCCAGTTTTGTGATTTCTTTTGCGTTTTAGGTTATATTGAATAACGAATTACTAATTTGCCCTCGTCTTCTTCTTTCTAATGGCCGTTCTGGATTTTATCACCATGGTTGACAAAACTGAAATTACGATTTACCTTCATTTTCTTGTCGATTATACTTAGTTTTGTTAGATCTATAACCCAGCATCAAATTTTAAAACTTAAACCCACAAAACTGCGTAATCATAAGATTTTTGATTTTTCAACTGCATAAATCACATAAGAAACAAAGTTTCTTCAAACGACGATCTACACGGTCAATACGCGGATGTCCGCATAACGCCAATATTCTCACCGTGAATCGCCTAATCAAGTGGTGGTGATATTCCTTATTTATTTAATTTTGTTGCAGTTACCATTTATCTATATATTCTTATAATGCAGTTATAAAATAAATAAAAAATGGACATAACTCTATATCAATTGGACATGTTGAAGAATTAATAGAATAGATTTTTGTGACCTTCTCGTTCTCCTTACAAATTGGATTGTTATCCAAAACGAAAATGTTCTCTCTTTTTGTTTTCAATTTCAATGGCGATTTCTCTCCCCACCTCCTATGTCTCTCCCCCTGAGTCGTGTTTCTCCTTTTCATCCTCGTCGAAGCTGTTTTCTCATTCATCCCTGCGCTTACCGTCTCAGATTCGCCGCTTCGGAATCCGTCACGAAAGAGTGAACTCGCCGTCGTCGTCTCGCTGCGCCCGCCTCACTGTAAGTTCTCCGTCACAATCCTTGTTTCGAGATGAACATCTTTCTATTTACAGCAGAAAATTCCTGTGATTTTATGTGGAGATGACGAATTATATTTTGTTCAAGTTTAGTAAACACATGTTTTAATTTTTGTGTGATTCTAACATAACGGTACTTCTGTTATGGTGTCAGATATTCTAAGTTTATATTGAAGAGACTGTCTCTGTAATTACAGAACTAGCACTGAGATTGATTATCGTTGGAACAAGTGTAGATAGTCCCTTACTTCTGCCTATTGGCACATCTCCTCAGCTTAGAACAAACCATATAACAAAATATATGTGTGTGAATGGAAAACTTGATATCGTGATAAATATCTTGACATATCTATCATTATATTTTTAATGATGTAATGTTGTTAATAGCTACTTGGTGTTAGATAGATATTCTGTGTGTCTGAGGACTAATCAATTTGTGTACATTACAGAATGAGCAATGAGATTGATTCTCGTTGGATCAAGTCGTTTATAGTTAAACTATATGCGAACGAGAAACATGATCTCGTGATGACATTCTTGAGTATCGTTGGAACAGGCTGTAGGTAGTCTATTTCTTCTGCCTATTTGGACATCTCCTCAGATTAGAAAACAAATCGATACTAATTGAACTTTACGAGATTCACATCAGTATATAAGGTTGCTTGTCAAGATAGATATGTCAAGATATTCCTGTGATACTAGCCACTGAACTTTACAGAACATTTATGTGATACTAGCCATTGATCTTTACAGAATTCAGATCACTATATACACAACATTACATCATTACAAATCTAATGATAGATATGTAAAGATATTTATCATGATATCAAGTTTTCTGATGTAATGTTGCTTGTAAATGATTTAGATGCAGGTTAGAGCAAAGAAGCAAACCTTCAACTCTTTTGATGATTTATTGCTCAACTCTGACAAACCTTTACTTGTAGACTTTTATGCCACATGGTAAGCTATGTTCAGGTCATATCATTTTATTTTGATGAAACCAGCAGTAATAGGTTTTGCTTCTCACATTGTTACAGAGTTCTTTTTTTTTTCCTGTAGGTGTGGTCCATGCCAGCTTATGGTACCTATACTCAATGAAGTGAGTGAAACTCTGAAAGATAAGATTACAGTTGTGAAAATCGATACTGAAAAGTACCCAAAGGTTGCCAACAAATACCAGGTTGAGGCTTTACCTACATTCATCTTATTCAAAGACGGGAAACTCTGGGACCGTTTTGTAAGTCTCTATTCATCTAACCGCATCAACCAGAGTTTGATAGAGCTGTCTTTTTATCTTTTCTGTATAACACAAAGTTGGTAACTGCCCATGATGAGTTTTCCATTTTGGGTTCATGGCAGGAGGGTGCCTTGCCAGCGAACCAACTTGTGGAACGGATCGAGACTTCATTGCAAGTGAAGCAATAGATATGATAAACAAAGAAAACTTGTCATTTCATGAACAAACAATCCGTTGTAACAATACGTTCATTGTTGATTGCTACCTATTCAATATATGGCATTAGCCATTTGAGATAGGAAACCAAGATAGATAGATCCCAAACTAAAAATCCTACTATGGATTCGAAGAACAGGTAAAGATAGACGTAGGAGATGATCACGAAAGTTAGAAGGATCAATTTGAAAGACTGTATTCAAATGCAAAGCTCTCGAGAGAACTTTAGTTGCTTGAGAATGAAGTAATGGTTTTAAGAAAGCGTTTTCATTGATTGTATGATTTAAAACATGCCCTAAAGCTTACATATCTATAGCAAACAAAGAGGAGGTTTAACTATTAAGAAAATGAAAATAGAAAATAAAGCTAAGTATCCAAAGGAAAACTAGAAATAAGAAAAACGGGTAATGGAGAACCGATACTGTGACTTTCCAATCACAATTCCTTCTTCAGGAAATTCTTGGCTTCAAGAATGGAAGTTTGGATACTTGGCAATAAAGTCTTGAAATAAGTAGCTTGTTGTGGTGTATAACTCTTCTACTGAACTAAGACCTTTGTAATGGTTCTGTTGTGACGGTTAACCATTTTCTTTTCCAGTATCAGTTCAGGGATTTTCCGAGTTCTGACATCATTTAAGTACTGAGGAAGTGTAGGGATTGTAGAGGGCGGATTAGGACACAACTTGAACTGGCTGACGTGAAAGATGTTATAAATTGCGGCATTCGAAAGTAAGTCCAACTTATAAGCTCGAGAACCCACTCGATATAAGATATGGAAAGTGATGTGGTCATCAAACCAGTAGCTGAACCGGAGGTCAACCAACCTGCCCAAACCGGCCACTTTGGAGGTACCAGCGACAGAGGTCCAGTCCCAGGCGAATATCTCAACAACCAGAAGGTCTTTTGTCATCCATCAAATTTTCCTAGAAGGCCAACTCATGAAGGATTCACTGAGGCTTGGAATTACAAGAAAAGCTTCACGGAGGAAGAAGTTATGAATTTTACAAACCGGAGGTTCCCCATCCCATCCATCTGCGAGTACCCGACTTTTGAAGGAGATTCAAGCCCGATGAAGAAGCGGCCTGAACCAAAGCCAATCATAGGATTCAAGAGGAGTCTCCCATCTTTCCAGAAAGCCCAATACCAGGAGAAATGGCCACGGAACTATGAAGTTATGATCCATTCTCCAAAACCGGTCAAACCAGTTCTACACTTGCCTCAATTGGAAGCTAACCGGTTCAATCAGCTTCAAACCAGACATTGGCGTCCAGGAGATCATTTCAACCAATCAGGAGGTATTGAAGAAGTCCTTAGCTACACCAGAGCCCAGGAGATTAGCTGCTTCAATGAAGAGTCACTTAAATCAAACCGGAGCTATTTATGGCAAGATTGGACAATCTTTCAGTTTGATCATTTCCAAGCTATTCCAATCCGACCAGAAGACATCAGGACTAAACCAGGACGTCCAGGAGACATTATAGGAGTCCAAGAAGAGTTCTACAAGTCTATTCCATGCACCAGCCCCATTGGATCAGGAGGATCCACACTTACACCAAGCTGCCTTATTTGGAGAATCTTGCAATAAAGCTCCAACAGCTCTTTCTTCAGATCAGGCACGACATCAGCTCCTTCCAGACCATAAAGAAGATTCCCAGAAGCTCACTTATCCCCTTAAACCATCCAGGTTCAAGAAGATATCAAGATACAAGATCATCTCTTTGCAAAGGCCACAAATCAAGCTAAAGGCTAGTTTCATGGAGCCATCAAAGCCTTTGCTTCCAAGATTTTTATTTCAATTTTATTTCTTTCCTTTAGTCATTTTTAGACTGTTAGAGAGTCCCAAGGTCGAGCCTATATAAGCTCAGTAGTTGTCTTTGTAATAAAACCACCCTTGAATTTTATGAATGCATATGCAGTTTTTCTAGTTTTTCTTAAAACTATTGTCTAAGTCTTTTGAGTGTTGTGAGAAGCAGCTCTTGAGCAACCTGACTTATCAAAGCCTCCTTTCACAGAGCTTTGTGGCGTCCTCAATCCCCCCCATCATTTCCATCTATTGATTTGCCTTGAGAGAGACTTCAGTCCAGCAAGCAAATCCCGTATCTATCCATCTTCCATCCATTGATCTTGTTGAGAGTGACTTCAGTCCAGCAACAAAGATCCCATCTCCATCAATCTATCCCTTTTCTATTTGCTTTTATTCTTATTATCATTCTGATTCATATTCATATTTGCTTCTGTTTGCATCATAAACATATAAAACTCATAAAAAGGTTCACTCTTTATTTCAGGTACCAATCCGAACTATTGGACTAAACCTCAGTTCCATATTTCCGGAAGGCCTGACCCTGTGCCCACAACATTTTGGTATCAGAGCCTAAAGCTCCTGAATCAGGTCCATTCTATCCTTGCATCATTCATTTTCTTGCATTTGTTTTCATCTTAAATCAAAAAAAAAAAGTTTTTGCATTTTGTGTTCTTTCTTCATCATAAAATTGAAAACCATAAAAATTTTGAGGTAGGAGTCGACCTGTTGTTTAGTTTGATTCATTGCAGTCATAAAAAGAAAAGAAAAATTTGTTTGCATTCATTTAGCTATTTGTTTTCATTTTTTTTAAAAGTAAAAAAAAATCTGCATTTGCATTATTTGATTCTTGCATAGAAAAGTTTTTCAAAAAAAAATCAGTGTTATTCTTGCATTCCATATTTTCATTCATTGTGTTTACTATCATTCCATATCTGTTTCATTTCGTGCTTGCATTAAAAAAAATATAAAAATAGCTTTGTTCATATCATTTGCTCTTTGTGATTTAATTGTTTGCATATCAAAGAAAATTCAAAAAAAAAATCAGCACTAGTTTTGTTTCCATATTTTCTTTTCATTTGTGTTAATTGTCATTCCATATTAGTTTCATTTCGAGTTTGCATTAAGAAAACCAAAAGAAAAATCATTTTTTTGCATAGTTGATTTCATTTCAGTTCATATTTGCATATTTATCGGTTTTGTTAAAATTAGTTTGCATTGCTGCATTGTTATTTTGCTAAACCAGAACTTCCCTATTCTTCACTTGATCTTTGAGAGGGTTTTCAGGAAGCCATGGTAGGAGAAACACACGGACAAAGTCAGATGGCCAAGAAGAGCCAACATTTGACAGCTTTGCAAGAGGTTGAGCAGATTGCTCAGTTGAGGAAAAGAAGAAAGGCTCAAGGCCAACATCCACAGCCAGGAGAAAGAAGATTTGGAGATGCACCAGAGGCTGTCTATGTCGAGCCCAAGCTACCAGATCCTTCAAGGATCAATAAAAATCCAAATTCTAAAACCCCCAAACTTAATGTTGTTAATTCTCATTTTGATTATAATTCTTTTGCTAATAAAGTTGAACTCTTTAAATTTTCAGGAAAAAGAGGTTATCTTAGATGGGAGAGGAAACTTGATGAATGGTTTCATTACAACAACATCATGAAGGGAGAGAGGCTAGCTTATGCCATAGATCTACTTAGAGAAGAAGCCTTCAAATGGTGGGTACAAGAAGAAGATGATAGGAGGTTTTACAAGGAGCCAACTATCAAAACGTGGAGAGCTCTTAAGGAAGCCATGAGACATGAGTTTGCACCAGAGTTTACAAGTTCTGAAATTAAGGAACTTTATCCAAGGAGGTATCCAACTCATGGTTCCAAAGAAGCTAGAAAAGTTGTTGCACAAGAGAGCAAGAGAGGCTGGTCTCAAAAAACCAACTTGCAACCAAACCAGGGGCACGCCATTGTCCAATGCCTAGACCAGAAAAGTGACATCCCAAAGGCCATGGAGAGTAGAAGTGTCAGCCAAAACACTTTGATCAGAACCAAAGCAAAACCATTGCTAGATATTATGCAAGTAAAGGCTAAGGTAAGTCCTATACTTGATAATTTGGTTTATGAATCTTCTCCCACTGGTATGAGTCACTTGTCTTTGTCAAAGAATGTTAAGACAGGTCCTGAGGTCTAGCAAAATCCGAACTCCACATCCTTGTTTGAATCCAAAGTTCACAAAGAATTATTTCCAAGGAACAAAGAGATTTTAGACCTCAAAGAGGAGGACACATCAAGCCAAGGTAAGTCTTCTGATTTTAAAATTCTGAAAGATCAGACATGTTTTAAATGTCATAAAATTGGACACCTTGCTGAAGCTTGCCCCACTAAGCAAGCATTGATACAAACATCACTAGAAAAGAAAACAGATTTATCTATAAAAAGTGATAGTTTTATTCAATCTGATTTATTGGTTCAAATTTCTGGTATAATGCACTTGTTTTTGCCAAGGAATTTTGATCCAGGAATAACAAAAGAATTAAAGCCTAGAGGAAGAGATCCCACGTCCCTAGAAAGGCACACCATCAGCATTACATGTGCAAAACAGAATGAAGGAGAAGCTGGCAACAAAGAGAAAATCATACTTCAACTTTTTGATGCAATCAAAGTAAGTATGAATTTTAAATATTCTTTTTTTAAATCTTCAACCACAGATATAATGCATTTGTCTTTGCCAAGAAATTGTTTTTCAGATACAAGACAAGAAGAAGATCACACCAAACAAGATAAAAGGGTGCAAGAAAGGCAGCCAACAATCCAAAGCTGTCCAAAGAAAAATTTAATTCTTCATCATGCAGATGCATCTGTGGTAAATTCGACCATATCACATTCTGTTTATGAAACTCCAGTATCAGATATAATTCACTTTGTCTTTGTCCAGAATGTTGAGAATTTTTCAGGTTGCAAAGAAGAAAGCTTTAAAGAAATCCCACCGGATAATCTTTTATTGCTTAGAGAATCAGTCCCAAAGATGGTCAGAACCATCAACTCCAAAAGTGTGGAGAACCATCATCTCCAGAAGAGAAGAAATGACAATGTCCAGGCCAGAGGCGTGATAATTTCCCATTTCTTTAAAGAAGAGCCACCAGATGCACAAACCATTACCAAACCAAAATTGTATCAAGGTAAGGTTCTAAACTCCCAAAAGAGAATGAAACCTGACTTGCTCTATTGTGGTGTATCGGGTTATCCAGTTTTGAGGTCAAAACCTTCACAAGGGGGAGGGGATGATGTGGTCATCAAACCAGTAGCTGAACCGGAGGTCAACCAACCTGCCCAAACCGGCCACTTTGGAGGTACCAGCGACAGAAGTCCAGTCCCAGGCGAATATCTCAACAACCAGAAGGTCTTTTGTCATCTATCAAATTTTCCTAGAAGGCCAACTCATGAAGGATTCACTGAGGCTTGGAATTACAAGAAAAGCTTCACGGAGGAAGAAGTTATGAATTTTACAAACTGGAGGTTCCCCATCCCATCCATCTGTGAGTACCCGACTTTTGAAGGAGATTCAAGCCCGATGAAGAAGCGGCCTGAACCAAAGCCAATCATAGGATTCAAGAGGAGTCTCCCATCTTTCCAGAAAGCCCAATACCAGGAGAAATGGCCACGGAACTATGAAGTTATGATCCATTCTCCAAAACCGGTCAAACCAGTTCTACACTTGCCTCAATTGGAAGCTAACCGGTTCAATCAGCTTCAAACCAGACATTGGCGTCCAGGAGATCATTTCAACCAATCAGGAGGTATTGAAGAAGTCCTTAGCTACACCAGAGCCCAGGAGATTAGCTGCTTCAATGAAGAGTCACTTAAATCAAACCGGAGCTATTTATGGCAAGATTGGACAATCTTTCGGTTTGATCATTTCCAAGCTATTCCAATCCGACCAGAAGACATCAGGACTAAACCAGGACGTCCAGGAGACATTATAGAAGTCCAAGAAGAGTTCTACAAGTCTATTCCATGCACCAGCCCCCATTGGATCAGGAGGATCCACACTTACACCAAGCTGCCTTATTTGGAGAATCTTGCAATAAAGCTCCAACAGCTCTTTCTTCAGATCAGGCACGACATCAGCTCCTTCCAGACCATAAAGAAGATTCCCAGGAAGCTCACTTATCCCCTTAAACCATCCAGGTTCAAGAAGATATCAAGATACAAGATCATCTCTTTGCAAAGGCCACAAATCAAGCTAAAGGCTAGTTTCATGGAGCCATCAAAGCCTTTGCTTCCAAGATTTTTATTTCAATTTTATTTCTTTCCTTTAGTCATTTTTAGACTGTTAGAGAGTCCCAAGGTCGAGCCTATATAAGCTCAGTAGTTGTCTTTGTAATAAAACCACCCTTGAATTTTATGAATGCATATGCAGTTTTTCTAGTTTTTCTTAAAACTATTGTCTAAGTCTTTTGAGTGTTGTGAGAAGCAGCTCTTGAGCAATCTGACTTATCAAAGCCTCCTTTCACAGAGCTTTGTGGCGTCCTCAATCCCCCCCCCCCATCATTTCCATCTACTGATTTGCCTTGAGAGAGACTTCAGTCCAGCAAGCAAATCCCGTATCTATCCATCTTCCATCCATTGATCTTGTTGAGAGTGACTTCAGTCCAGCAACAAAGATCCCATCTCCATCAATCTATCCCTTTTCTATTTGCTTTTATTCTTATTATCATTCTGATTCATATTCATATTTGCTTCTGTTTACATCATAAACATATAAAACTCATAAAAAGGTTCACTCTTTATTTCAGGTACCAATCCGAACTATTGGACTAAACCTCAGTTCCATATTTCCGGAAGGCCTGACCCTGTGCCCACAACAGAAAGGACCGTAAAACCTTGAAGATAGTTTATTTGGTATGTTGCGGCCCTTGAGTGAATGTTTGTGATAGGGTTGCAGTTTTAAGTGAACGTAATCTCCAATCTTAAATTCTCGATCAGAACGGTGAGCATCGGCGTATTGCTTCATACTATTCTGAGCACGGAGAAGATGAAACTTCATGAGGTCGATGACTGCTTCACGCTTCTGGAGAGTTATGTCGACTACCGGAGAGGAACTCTCGCCCGGGAGGTAGGACATATTGACCGGAGGTGGCTGACCATAAATGATTTCATACGGAGAGTTGTGTATTGGAGAGTGGTAAGTGGTGTTATACCACCATTCAGCTAAAGGTAGCTAGAAACTCCACGAGTGTGGGGGGAGTCAGATGTCATGCAATGTAGGTAGGTTTCGATAGTTTTATTAGTAACCTCTGTTTGACTGTCACTTTGTGGATGGTATGCGGTTGAAAAGTTGAGGTCAACTCCATGAACATAGAAAAGCTCACGCCAAACGTCACTTAAAAATGTCGGATCTCTGTCACTTGTTATATCTTTAGGCATACCGTCTAGACGAAAAACTTGATCCAAATAAAGCTTGGCGATAACCATGGCCGTGTACGGGTGGGATAACGCTAAGAAGTGCGTTTTCTTGCTAAGTCGATCAATGACCACCAAGATGCAGTGCTTTCTAAAAGATGGAGGTGGTCCTTCGATAAAATCAAGACTAACTGATTCTCAGACACCTGCATGGACTGAGCTGGGTTTGGCGGCTAGATCATACTTATTTTGCTGACATATCGAACAGTTGTGAACGTAGTTTTGAGTTTCCAAACTCATCTTTGGCAAGAAAAATAAAGATTTGATTCGCTGCAGCGTTGAATCTCTACCAGAATGACCACCTATTGCGGAATCATGTAGCCACTTAAAGATTTGGAGTTTGACGTCTTTATCATCGCCAACAACGAGTTTTCTTTTTCTGCGTAATTCTCCATTGATAAAAGAGTAAGCATAATGTTTCGATGGTTGACTTTGGAGATCAAGGATGATTTTGCGTAGGTTTGAATCAGTGTCCCATAATAGCTTTAACTTATCGTAGAAGCCATGGTGAATTTTTGATAAAGCAAGGTGGAAGAGCTGAGAACCGGAGACGCGTGAAAGAGCATCAGCTGCAACGTTCTCTTTGCCGTCAGCTTAGATAACTGCATATGTTGAAACTGCGTGGTTATCTTTTGTTCCAATAGAAATTTAAAGCTCTTTTGATCTGTACAGATTATGAATTTGCTGTGAGCGAGATAAGGATTCCATGTTTGTACTGCGTGAACAACTGCAAGAAGTTCTTTCTCGTAAACTGAAAAATTTTGACATCGAGGACCAAGAGCTCTATTGATGAAACAAATTGGATGGTTTTCTTGCATAAGGACTGCCCCAATTCCATTTTTAGAAGCGTCTGTCTCGACAATGAATTGTTTAGAGAAGTCAGGTAAGGCAAGTACCAGGGCGGAGATAGAGGACTTCTTTCAACGTTTGGAAAGTGGAGGAGGCCTCAATGACCATGTAAAGCTAACCTTGCATAGGAGTAGTGTCAAAGGTCATGCGATGATGTTGTGACCTTGGATGAATCCGGATTATAAATTTCTGTGAGCGAGGATTCCATGTTTTTACTGCGTGAACGACTGCAAGAAGTTCTTTCTCGTAAACAGAAAGATTTTGATGTCGAGGACTAAGAGCTCTATTGATGAAACAAATTAGATGGTTGTCTTGCATAAGGACTGCCCCCATTCCAGTTTTAGAAACGTCTGTCTTGACAATGAATTGTTTAGAGAAGTCAGGTAAGGCAAGTACCGGGGCGGAGATGAGGGCTTCTTTCAATGTTTGGAAAGCGGAGGAGGCCTCGGATGACCATGTAAAGCTATCTTTGCATAGGAGTAGTGTCAAAGGTCGTGCGATGATGCTGTGACCTTGTATGAATCGACGGTAGTAGTTGGCAAGGCCGAGAAAGCTGCGTAGTTGTTTCTGATTGATGGGAACCGGCAAGTGCTGCACGGCTTTGATCTTGGCTGGGTCCGTACTAACACCGTTGGAGGAGATGAAGTGGCCTAGATATTCGATTTTTGTTGCTCCAAAGGTGCATTTTGATTTCTTTAAATATAGTTGCTGGTGGCAAAGGATTGCAAACGTCATGTCCAAGTGAACCAAGTGATCTTCCCATCTGTTGTTGTATATTAAGATGTCATCGAAAAATACTAGAAGGAATTTTCTAAGGACCGGTTCGAAAACATGATTCATGAGACCTTGGATTGTACATGGAGCGTTTGTAAGGCCAAACGGCATCACAAGATACTCGTAGTGTCCTGAGTGAGTGCAGTGGATGTCTTCAGGTGCCATTCTCAGCTGATGGAAACCAGCTCGTAGGTCAAGTTCAGAAAAGAATTTAGCGTTGCCAAGTTCGTCAAGAAGATCTTCCAATAATGGGGGTATTTAACTGTGATAGTCTGTTTGTTAAGGCCTTTGTAGTCGACAAATAGTCGCACGAACCATCTTTTTCTTTACAAGAACCACTGGAGAAGCATACAAACTTGAGCTATATTGAATTATACCTTGTGTAAGCATCTCTTAAACCATTGTATCGATAGCATCTTTTTGGATTGAAAAATAGCGGTATGGTCGAAGGTTGACTGGATTTTCACCGGATTCCAAGGGCATCTGATGGTTGAATCCCTTTCGGAAAGGGGGAAGATCAATTGGTTCATCAAATATGTCGGAGTAAGAATCAAGGAGAAGTTATAACGAACATGGACTGTCTTGAGTTGTGTCGCTAGCTTCTATGTGGTAGAAGATTGTTTCGGGATCGAGTCCTTGTGGTGCTTTTATGTTGTCGACTTCCTGGAGGTGGAGGGGTGCTAGCTGATGTTCATGTAGCATTAATTTATTTAAGCTACTGCCGGATATGACTTGAGTCGTTTGGATTTATTTCTCGGAGAACATGCTTGAGACCATTGAATTTTAATTCCATACGGAGGTACAAGAAGTCCCATAAGATTGGTCTTAATGTAGAAAGCCATTGAACTCCAAGAACAAGATCGCTACAGCCGAGGGATAGTGTTCGTATTTTCGCCTTGAATTCGTATCCTTGTGTCTTCCACGTGAAATCGCTGCACTTGTAGTTGGTGATTAGATCTCCTGCTGCCGCAAGTACTGACATTGGTTCAATTGTTTTGAGGGTGCAACCAATAACTTTAGCAATTTGTAGGTCGAGGAAGTTATGGGTACTTTCTGGATCGATGAGTATGTTAAGCTTTTTCTTCCCATACTGCCCCATGATTCTCATGCAGTTATATGTCAGAGAGACATTCAGAGCATGTACTGAGATGGTGGGAGCCTTCTGATCTTCATCTTCGAGAGTGACGTCGGGAGGAGAGTCATCGTCTTCTTCATTGTTGGAGGTATCGCCTTGGAGGTATCGCCTTGGTCATCGTCTTCTTCATTGTTGCAGTTATATGTCAGAGGGACATTCGTTTATGCTTTTGCATTTTTCGAAGGTAAGGCGTTTTTGGTTCGTATTTTTGAGTAGGGACTTTGCATTAGGTGTTGATGATGTAGCTTGTTGCTTCTGGTGCAGGGTAAAAGAGGAACGAGAGGGCTTGACCGGAGCATGTTGAAGAGAAAGCTCATGAAGTTTGGCAATTCGTGCCGCTTTGGGAACAGTAGTTACGTTGAACTGTCAAACATGGAGAGCGAGATGCTGGTTCATGTTGGTCAAGAATATGCTCTAGGCGTGTTCTAGTGGAAGTTGGAGCCGACTCATTGCGCAATCAAACTTTTCCAAGTATTCATCGATAGGGTCCCTGCCTTGTTTCAAGTTGACTAGTTCGGAGATAGGATCGTAGAATAATTCTCCAAATCATGAGGATATTGCGCTAACTTAATCTGGCCAGAGAGGATATATGTTGTAGCGATTTGAAATATATACATGGTGCCATTGGTGAGATTTTCCAGTCATATGAAGAGAAGCTAGTTGGACTTTTAGTTCATGTGAGGTGTTGTTAATGGAAAGAATTGTTCGCATCAATAAATCCATTTTTTGATCTTTGTTCCGTCAAAAATCGGGAAACCGACCTTTGTTAAACGGGATGAAAGCACATTAGGTAGAGGAGGATGATGTTCTGCATCGGGTGGCGTGGTCTTGAAGTTACTCTGGTTGGAGAAAGAAGCATTGGTCGGGTTGGGTTTTGCAGCCGATTGAGTTTGTTCAAGAGGAGAAGATTTTAAAATTTGTGAGATCATCGCTTTGATTTCTGTGATTTCTCCACCTAAATCTTTTCTGATTTCCTCCGATTGTTGAGATTGTGGAGAACAGATAGTTCTTCGAGTTTTTTGTTCATCTCAGACATAGCGTTTGTTTCTCTGGTGTACATGGTTCGGTCCGGAGAAAATTTTCACTGGCTCTAATACCACTGAGATAGGAAACCTAGATAGATAGATCCCAAACTAGAAATCCTACTATGGATTCCGAAGAACGGGTAAAGACAGACGTAGGAGATGATCACGAAAGTTAGAAGGATCAACTCGAAAGACTGAATTTGAATGCAAAGCTCTTGAGAGAACTTTAGTTGCTTGAGAGTGAAGTAATGGTTTTAAGAAAGTGTTTATTGATTATATGATTTAAATCATGCTCTAAGACTACATATATATAGCAAACCACGAGGAGATTTAACTATTAAGTAAAGGAAAATAAAAAATAAAGCCAAGTATTAAATGTAAAACTAGAAATAAGGAAAACGGGTAATAGAGAACCGACATTATGATTTTCCTGTTACACCATTTTTCTTTTTTTGTGTGACAAATTCCACATGATTTTTGGCTACTTTTCTGTCGCAGCTCTTTTCAGTAACAAAACATTTATGAAGCTTTGATGTATGATGTAATGTAATGATTCCACATTGAGGATCTCCGTTCTTGTTGACCAAAGCAATGTATACCATAGCAAGAAATTCGTGTGAGCGCTTCATGCTCGAGTTTAAAGAATTCACTCGTACCATAAACTTATAAGTACCACTCAACACCTTATATTCCCAAAAGATCAGATGTAGGGCAATCGATTCTTAAGCCTGGTTCAATCATTTTCTCTGTACAAATCCCTCCTTCCATAAGGTTTCTCTAACCATGACCATATCCAGCTTCTTCTAGTGTTTCCTACATGACTCACCAACAAGTGACAAATGTGTAAATGCTTTTTATATTATTTATAGTTTTGATTTTTATTATTTATTTATTTTCAATATTTTCTATATTAAATAAATATTATACGTAAATATAAACATATTTGTTTTTGTACCACTTACTGAATATTGTTTTTCTTTGTCATTTATAGAAAGAAAATTATCACTAGATACACAAAATAGTACACACCGCATGCCAATATATTTGGACAAATGTAATTTATTAAAAACTGAGAAATTTGTGGGTTCACCACCCCCTAGGATTCACCAACCAATAAGATTCCTTTATTTCATATTTGATATCTTTTTTAAAAAAAAGTAAACAATATATTGTCAAATTTATTATGTTTTTAAATTTTTTTAAAATGTAAAAATAAATAAGTAATAATAGTAGTTGCAAGAAATTTTGTTTTAAAATATTTTAATACTGTTAGCAAAACACTAAACCTTAAACCCTAAATCCTAAACCCTAATCCTAATTCCTAAACCCTAATCCTAAACCGTAAACTTTTGGATAAACCCTAAATCCTTGGATAAAGTTTTTTGCTAAGGGTTTAGAACTTATCCAAGGGTTTAGGGTTTACCCAAGAGTTTTAGGATTTACCTAAAAGTTTAGAGTTTACCTAAGGGTTTATAGTTTATCCAAGAGTTTAAGATTTATGATTTATGGTTTAGTGTTTTGCACTGTTTTAAAAAGATTTTTTTAGAAGTTTAGAAGACTTAGGATTTATCCAAAGGTTAAGGGTTCACCTAAGGGTTTAAGATTTAGGGTTTAGGGTTTTGGGTTTTGCTTACGTATTAAAATATATAAATGAAATATCTTTTTGTTACTACTATTATTTCTTTTTTATTTTTACTTTTTTATTTTAAAATATAATAAATTTGACAATGTTTTGTTTCTTTTTCTAAAAGATACTAAATATGAAGTAACAAAATTATATTGGTTGGTAAATTTATAGGTTCACTTTAGGGGGTGAACCCAAGAATTACTCTTAAAAAGTACACTACACAATAAATATAATTTTGATACCGGAAAATTGTCTAAAATTTGGAATTTTACAGAATGAAAATTTATTTCAGATTCACAACATAGCACATCCAAATGATTGAAATGAAAACGAGCACATATAGATAGAAGTGGGGGATCAACATGTCATAGAACCCAACAATGGTTCAAGAGACGGTAGAACAGGTAGAAATACTCTGGACCGAGTTTAAGGAAGTCCATGACTGCTAGAAGAGTTATGCAGAAAAACACTGTAAGGATTTGGAGTTTCAGAAAGGAGACTTAATATATCTGAAAATGTGGAAATTTTAGGGAGGATCCAGGACTTGGAAATTAAATAAGCTTAAACTGAGATATATAGGACCGTAACCCATTATGGAGCGGATTGAAGAAATGGTTTATAGATTGTAGTTATCAGCAGAGATGTAAGATTTTCATGACGTGTTTCATGTGTCAGTTTTGAGGAAGATCATGAGAGAACATAGCTCATTTTGCAGCAGCCGCCAAGTGAGCTCTGTAAACATTTATCTGCACCTTGTTAGTCATTAAAGATTTTAGGTCGATAAGTGAAAGCAAATCAGAGAATGATGACCATGTTGGTACCCGGGAGAGTGAGACTCAGATGAGGATTGAATATCCAGAGCTTTTTCAGGATGGTATTGAACAGTCGGTTCATAAGCTGAATTCGGGGTCGACTTATTTATTAGTAGGAGAGAATTGTAACAATCCAAATTCTGGCCCAATTAATTTGGCCCAACAAGGTCCAAACCCATTAAAGGAAATCCTAGGTAACTGCTTTAAATATCAGTCTCTTGCAATTTAATTTTCTACAGAAAACTTACCGTGTCGAACCTCTGTAGATTTTCAGCCGTCTTTGACCGTACTGTCACAGCCACCATCGTCAGAGAGCAGATCTTTCATTGAACCACCGCAAAACATTGAAGGTGTACTTCAACCACCTTTTCTGATTATAGTTTTGGGTAGGCATTTAGTAAATCGCCTATAACTCTCTAACCATGTCGTTTCTTGTGAATCCAAGGCCACCACCGTGTTCGTGACATTGAGACAAGTTCGGAATAGGAAGATCACCCAGAGACGACCGCCCACACATGCCACAACTCTCCTTGGCCGTTCTGCACGTGTTGCTCACACGCCACCATCCTATGTCGTATGTCTCGCGTGAGGGTCTCACGCTACGTCATCGTACTCCACCATCCGCCGCTGCTGTTGATTTCCCATAAGCCGTCACCTCTTCCTTGCTGGACTCGGTAACTCAGCCGAGTCGACTCGGTCAACCAGCTGGTTAATTGGTTGACTTGGTTTAATTGGAATTGTAATTGGTTAAGTAAGACAGTCAGTTAGAACTAATTGAATTGTAGTTAGGTTAAACCGATTTTTTTTTAATTAATTTATTTTTTTGTTAGGGAAAACCAATTGGTCCAATTGATATAGATCTCGGTTAAGGAAAACCGGTTGGACAAATCGATTTTAATCTGGTCAAGATTGACCGGGTTGGGTTAGAGTTGACCGGATTGATCGTTGACCAGCAAATTGACTTTATGATATGTTTGACCAGATTGTCAGTTGACCATTTTTGACCTTCGAGTGGTATTCTTACTCGATTTTGCCTTTCGAAGGACATTCTAACTGGATTTTGCTCTGATTTCCGATTTGGAATTAATTTGAGCAGCTAAAGTAAGCGATATTCCATTAAATATCACACTAGTGTAAATTTGTTTCTATAGTTTAGTTTCACACTGTTATCTATACACACTTAGTTACCTGATTTTTCTTCCTCTCCATTTCTCTTTAATTCTTTGACGCGGGAAGGAAAAAGTTCAAGAAACTCATTTTTTCTCTTTCCAAAGAAAGGGATCATGTTCTTGTGCCTGCACAGTAGCCAACTGGAAAATCACGTGCGAGACACTCGCATGACGACTCTAACCTGAGGATCCGACTTGTTTCTTTCTCTATTGCGAGTCCCGGCGGGTTTTCACTAGAGTCTAGTATGTTCCAAGTCTGCAATGATTTATTTCCTAGTGATTTGTTAGAAAAATTATTTTAGTGTCGATATTCTATATACTTAGATGATAAATTTTATTTGGATTTTTACGCTTGGAGACACATTTCCACTTTTTAATTACACATATAGACACAACTTGCATGTGACACACGTTTTGTTGTGATTTGTCTCTACTACCTTTCAACTAAACCAACAATACACTTACCTAACTAAACGAAGAGAAAATGTTTTGGTCTGTAGACGAGAAATAAAATAATAAAATCTTAACTTTTAAAAAATATTTTTTTTCTATTTCTTTCTCCTATCTCGATTTTCAAAATCACTTTCCCAAATTCCCAAATGCATGAAACCTAATCTTACTGATTTAACCTTTTTCTTCTTTTCACTTAATCTTCCTCGTATTCAGATCGATGCCGCGTGGTTTAATTTTTCTCTACTTCAAATTGATGCTCAAAGACCTAAACCTCCATGGAAGACACTCTCTGGTGAGTGCTTTCTCCCTTTTTCTTTTACTTCAAATTGATGCTCAAAGACCTAATCGATGGTGGAGCTGGGATTTGCTTTCCTGATCCATGGTGAAGTTTCAGTTTTTTGTATTTTTGGTCCCTCATACCTTGGCTATTTACGCTATTATCTCAAAAATTTTAAAATGTTCAGAATTTTTTTTTGATTTATCCCAATTTTTTATTATGCACTACAAATCCTGTCAAATACAAATGAACAATATATGCATTCAAAACTTCTAAATACATTCTAAAATGATCTAAATAATATATAAAAAAAGATTATACTCAATAAAATTGAAAGATATCAGTCACCAACATATAAAACTTTCAGATTTTGTTTTCTTTTCCAACCTGATTAAATTAGTTATCTTCATCATTCTATTTGCTTTTAAGAAAATTGTCCACAAAATCATGTGTACAGCTCTCTCATCCATGAGCAAAACGAACACAAAATGCTAATTTATTCATTAAAATATCAAGATACATTTCACAAATTTGATATCCATAACTCATCCATGACACAAAAGGACTAACTTACTCATTAATATACAAAAATATGTGTCCACAAATCAGATATCCACAACTCATTCATGTTTAGTTCTTCTCTTTTTTTCCGTCCATGTCCACAATATTAATATTTATAATACTATCCATACGGAAGCTCACTCTTCTATTATTTTAGGTACCAACATAGCTATTTGTTGTGAATTTACTAATAACTAAGCATTTCATGATTCAAATCTACATCTTTTTGTCATTGTTTTTCCTTTATATATATGTCCACATTTTTTTGTTCACACTTTTCCATCCATGTCCACATTTATTTTGTATAAATGTAAAAATGTATATAATATATATATATATATATATATATATATATATATATATATATATATATATATATGAAAATGGATTTTAAAATATAGAGAAAAATCTATAATTATTGTAACTATTATAATTTTAAGTTTATCAGAAAATTTGAGAAAAACTAATATAAAAACAAAGAGATGGAAAGTAATGACATAACAAAAAAATCTAACTAAATTAATTTTTATTTCTCGTGGAATTTTTATATTTCTTTTCATAAAGTAAAACAAACTTCAGCCTGATTTCTAGCAAGTCATCATAGTTGTCAATAAATTCTAACAAGATTTGATGTCTTTCTTTAACTAAACAGAAGGGTAATTTTGTCTAAATTGTCTCTTGGAATCTGTGAAAGTGTCTCACAAGCAAGATGTGTCTTATGATGTAAAAAGTGAAAACTGTGTCTTAAAGAGAAATGCACTCTTTTATTTGGTCCACTATTAGTAGATCTGAATACATGGCTGTCACGACTTATCGTACTTTATACATGTGACGAGTATGATCCAGACGTTAACTTTTAGAAGTCTCTATTTACTAGTTACTTGAGTAATCAAATTTTTAGAATATGTTAGTAAATTACACATCATCATTATGTAAATGTATTCAAATATGACATAAAATACTATAATAATAAAAATATATTAATATTTTAAAAATTTTGAAATATTATTTTATTTTTATTTTTATAGTAAAATATATCTATAAATTTTATAAATATTGTTTGGTTTTACTTTTTGATAATTATACAAATTTTATATTAATTTTTATTATCTTTTTTAGAAAAGTTGATTTATTATATTTTATCCAAAGCAATAGATAATTTTTTTTATCTAAGATTATAATTTAAATATATACATATTTATTATTAAATATAGTTTGAAATAAATATTGATTATTTTATATACAATTAAATCAAAATTTATATTAATATATTGGTAAAATAATAAAATATAATAAATATAATAAAAATTATAAATGTTATTACTGTACACGGTACATGAAAATCTTAGTTGATATTTTTTTGTCAGCTTATTTAGTTAGTTGATAACATTTTCTGTTATGTACTTCCTGATAAGATGAGTTTATAAATCTCCACCAGCCGGGATTTTGAAGGAAATGTTGAAAAGAAACAATAAGGGCAATACACAAGTATGTTTCAGTTCTGAGAAACCTCAGATTATCTACAATTTCATGCTTAAACACATACTTAACAAAATAACACAAGAAAAACATGGTTAATATGTTTAAACCACTTGTAACTACTTTACAAACTAATTCCAAGGACATCTCCAACATATAACATCATTTTAGTGTTGTTTCGGCAAAGATTGTTTTTCATCTTTAATCATAATACTAAATTTGACATTAAATGTATAATCTATGCTATTATATTGTCAACTTAGAAATTAGTGTTATATTGTTAAAATATAAAATTTTGTTATAATTTCATATTATTAAAATTTTTATTGTATAATTATCTAAACTATTAAAAGAGAAGTACAAATTAAGAATAATCCTTAAACTTGCACAATATTTACAATCATATGCCACTGAATTAATTAACAAATCTAATGTTAAGTATTTATTGTATTTTCCTTATTAAATCTAAACTATTAAAACTAGAGTACAAAAATGAAATAGCCCTGACTTTCCTAAAAATTACAATCTCATGCCACTGAGTAAATAAAATAAGTTTATTTTAAATCTAAACTATTAATCAATGCTACTCTTTTTATTTTTGACAACAATCAATGCTACTCAATCTTAACTAAAAATCAAATCTTGAATCCCATTAAAAGTTTTAACTAAAGGTGTTTTCCAATTTAATTCAGAATTAGGATAAGACCTGCGCCTTGTGCAGGATTAGCTTTTATGATAAATATTTAAAGCATATAGTATTGACAAATGATGTTACGTCAGTCTTTCGGTTTTATAAAAAGTAGACATTTCAGTTTAGTTACGGGTTTGGTTTATATTCATTTCGGTTTGTTTTAATTGGGTCTAAGAGAACCTTAATCAAAGTCAACCCAAAATAGTTTGGTTTAATTCGGTTTTATTTCGGTTTAGTTTGTGTTTAGTTTAGTTTTAGTTTGGTTTAATTTTTGTTTGATCCAGTTTAATTTGGTTTTGTTTGTGTTTGTTCAGTTCAATCGAGTTGAGTTTTTTAGTTTTCTTTCTAGTTACAAAAATATATTTTTATTGGAACGTAAACAAATCATCATTTGACCACGAAATCATTATTTTTTCATATTTAAATGTAAAGCTAAAGATAGTTGCTCAAAAGAATGTAAAGCTAAAGATGTAATCAAATAATTTTATTTTATTATATTCAAAACTAATATAAATATAATATTTTTTTTGGTTTTGATGTTAATGTATGAGATTCATATTCTTGTATTTTATTTTTAGTTGTGTATATTTTATCCATATAGAAGTAAAATATATTTTTAAAAATTAGTTGTGTTTAGGTTAAATGATTAAATTTATCAATTTTAATATTATTAGTAGATTAGTCTATTAACTAATATTCTGAATAAAATTGTGTGTCATCCTTTCGCAGGCCATGCTAATCTTCTCTGTATAGTTACAATTTTATCGGATGTTCCTGAAAGATAAAATATTCTAAATAAATACAATTGAATAAAAAGGATCAGTTGTAAAGTAGCTTGATAATATTTATTATAACGTTTGGGGTATATATTAGCAAAGATTCACAAGTTGAATTTTGGAAAAACTAAGGCAAAAGAGTTAATCGATGCATGCAATATATGAATTTTTCCTTATAATAAAAATTTCTCAATTGCTGCAATCGATCAAATAGAACTTGCAGACCAATTTTTCATTAATATCAATATCCTTTTACTGAAGCGTTCGAATATTTAAGATATTGGTAATATTATTTTCATGATTTTAATTACCTTATAACATCTTAGCTCGTCACCAATCTTTCTAATTAATACAAACATTGCTTTTACTAAAACTTATGAAAATCATATGCTACATATATTAATTTCAAGCATAAAACCTGATATAATTTTTATTTTAAAGAGTAACATAAAATATGTAAATATTTGTTTAATGTATTTATTACGTTGAAATTTCATAAGTATTGAACTATTATCAATTTAATTACGTTAAAGTTGTGAAGTATTGAACTATTATCAATTTAATTACGTTAAAGTTGTGTTGTGTTGTGCACCACAAATCCTCTATATTTCAAATATATATGTAATATGCTCATATACCTTAATTCTCATTTGAATATTATAGTTTTTACCTTGGTAAATACGTTTTTCCATTTTTTATTGACTTTCCGTGTTTAAAATCTTACGAAAACTGTATCAAGCTAAAATATCTAAGCAAAATTTTATGGAAACATATCAATTAATCACAAATATACTTCTTTATCAAGCAAACATTTATGGAAACATATTTATTATATGCCAAAACATTACATACGATTTTCCTTTTATACGCACATAAACAGTAAATATTTCGTAAACCAATCAAATTATACTGTCGATTCATTCGGTTCAAGTTAAACCTACTAATTATACTCAAACCAAACGAACACAATCAACAAACCGGCCACCTTTCTTCTGTATTCTTCTGTATCTTATCGAGAACAAAACTCAGTCTCTTGTTTGTCCATGACTGGAGCTTCTTACGTTCAACTTATATGGTTCAAGTTAAACATACTAATTGTACTTAAACCAAACGAACACAATCAACAAACGGGCCACCTTTCTTCTGTACTTTTCTGTATATATTTTTTTTGAATGAATGTTTAATTTATTCATCGAAAAAGCATGTATACATCAAGTGCTTACTGATTGCTTAAGACATAAGCTACTACCATTTAAACAAATAAAACCAAAGAAGCTACAAAAATTGATTACAATCTAGTACTAAACCAATACTGCATCAAATCCTCCATGCCTTTTACTCTCTTCCTTCTCAACAAACTGATTCTGTTTCGTACTCCTTTATCAATCTGTCTTTTAACCACTGGCAAAGGCAGCAGTTTGTCTCCATGTCTAAGCTTATTACGCTCTCTCCAGTCGCATAAAGAACAGCTTGAAATGCATAACGGATACAGAACAGACGCTTCTTCCCCAATGACTTATCATTCATAATCCTCACGAGCTCATACCAATTTGTAGTGAAAGAGTTACCGAGTATACCTCTCACAGTGTTCTCCCAGATTTGAGCAGCGTACGAGCAATCAAAAAATAGATGATCCCTTGATTCCATACCAGCTTTACAGAGTACACAGGTAGTATCAAGACCTTGACTCCACTTAGCAACTCTATCCAATGTTGATAATCTATCTCTAGCAGCCAACCATGCTATAAATGTGAATTTCAGTGTGGCTTGAGAAGACCAAATACCATCAGACCTGTCACATTTAGGCTTTTGAGCACGCAGTATCTCCCAAGTCTCATTTGAGGAGAAGTTCTTCTTAAAGCCTGATGATCTTCGCCAAAGACTTCCATCGCTTCTATCAGCATTGAGAGACAGAGCAATAGAGTTTAACTCTACTTCAACTTCATTTAAGATACTCGTACGATGTCTCCTTCTTCTCCTCACACACATCACAGCATCTTCTACCATCGCACTTCTACTCATTCCCAAGTCAATAATTCCTTTGTCACCCAATAGGTCTGCAAGTACTCCCTTTCCTGACCAATTATCAAACCAAAAGGAAGTGTGCCTTCCATTCCCCAACTCTTTTCTGTAGAAAGATTTTGCCAACTCCTTAAGCTTCAATATTTGTCGCCACATCCAGGACCCAACTTGCTTATTTGTGCTTATTTCTCAGAAGCTCTTCCCTTTAAGCAAGTTGGTGTGAATCCATTGACCCCACAATGAAACACCTGTTAACATTCTCCATATAAGCTTAAGACCATACACTCTGTTAACTTCTCTCATATTCTAAGCCCAAGACCTCCTTCTTCCACGGTATAACAGATATCCTGCCATGAAACTTTGGCATTTGTGGCTTTCAACAACGGTCCTGTCCAAAGAAAAGCAGAGAAGACTTGCTCCAATTCCTTGATACAGTTACTAGGCAGTCGAAATACCGAAATCCAAAAGTTCATTATACTGCAGAGAACCGACTTAAGCAACTGGAGCCTACCAGCATAAGAGAGGAATCAACACGTCCAGGAGCATATCTTGCTTCTAATTTGCTCAAGTAGAGGAAGGTAATATTGCTTAGTCATTGCTTAGTCATGAGTGGAAGTCCCAAGTAACGTACAGGAAGAACCCCTTCTGCAAACTTGAAGTTCGTTAGGATACTCCTCTTATCAACCTCAGATACCCCAGCCATATAAATGGTACACTACAGGAAATGTGGGTAGTAATAGCGCACGAAAAGCCCTATGATTCATTTTTAATAGCGCTTCCTTGGACGCTCTGACATCGACCGTTATAAAAGGCCAGACCCTTTTAATAGCGGTTTTCCTTTGTGCTATTATTAAGTTTATAACAATAGCGCTTTTTTGATGCAATTGTTAATATTTATAATAACTATTAACAAATATTATTATAACCTGATAATTTGATTTTTCCCAGTAGCAAAGATAGCAGATGTTGCGTGTTATTAATTAGTTTTTTAATTATCCGAAAATTAATTAATAATAATTAGTGAATTGATTTTTTTAATAATTAATTCGGAAATATGAAATAAAAAGAAATTAAATTATTGAAAATCCAAAAAATAA
Source organism: Raphanus sativus (assembly GCF_000801105.2). NCBI lineage: Eukaryota > Viridiplantae > Streptophyta > Magnoliopsida > Brassicales > Brassicaceae > Raphanus > Raphanus sativus. Next base: position 18,091,332 of record NC_079511.1, read on the forward strand.
TATAATTATTTAAATTCCATAACACAACATTATCACATTCATACAAACCATCACACAAGTGCATACAACCTATCAATCTACCACTAATAAACCTTCACAATCATCCCTAACATAAACACTATCATCATCCGAAGCTTCATCACCCATATCATCAACTTCTTGGACAGGTAAGGGAGCACCACCTAAATCCGCTTCTGTTTCCAACTTATGATAACCTCTAGGTGGTGCTCTCATAACAACATACCAATTTGAAGCATCATCCTCCCTAGAGTAGAAAACCTGTTTTGCTTGAGAATGTAGAATGAATGGATCTTTCAAATAGGCTGCTTGGTTCATATGAAGGTTAACAAGAGTGAAGCCATCTTCTTCCTTCACACCATTCGCTGTGTTTGTCCAGTTGCATCTAAAGAATGGCACTTTGAACATGTGATAGTCGATGACCAAAATCTCCTTTATCACTCCATAGTATGTAATCATATCCGCGACCTGTCTCATATCTCGAGCACTTGATCTACACTTGCTAAAGGCTTCATAAGTTACTCCACTGTTTTGTGTCTTCAGCTTGACCGCATCAGTATGAAACCGTTGGCCACTGATGATGAATCCTTTATGTGCTAAAGCAACATTTCTTGGTCCAAATGTCAACCACCTTATCTCCTTAGAATGACTATCTGTTGAGTCTTAATGAATCTGTGACAGGAAATCAGAGCATGATCATCAAGCCGAGGTACTTAAATTACAATCAAAACATGATAATATGTACCAGAAAACCAATCATCAATCTACAAGCTAACCAGTCATCAAAATACTAAAAATCCAGACAGTTCATCAAGCTATAAGCTACTCAGACATCAATTTGCTAAAATCTGGACATGTTCTTCAAGATACAAGCTAACCAGGCATCATGATACAAGCTAACCAGTCATCAAAATAATCAAGAAAAGAATATGGAGTTTGAAACCTTATTTTTAAGCCATTCTGCAAAGTGTTCAGTATGGTTTTTCCATAACAAAGTTCCATTTCTAGCCAATCGAGCATCCTTAGCTTGCAACTCTTCCAAATGCATCCTGATTTTAAATTAAACAACAGTATATGAAAATGAATTTATGAGTAAAACTAGTAGAAGAAACATAGAGAATTACTTACTCAAGAAATGGATCCAAAGATGCCATGTTCATTAGCACATAGCGATGTGCAATGTCTCTATCTTTATCTGAAAGGGTAACCTCTATACCCTTCTGCAGAGGTCGGCCTTAACCACCATTGTGTCAGTCTCAAGATCTTCATTACAATTAACTGCTTTTTGAACTGGTACTGAATCTTTAAGGAACTCTAAACAGAATGCAACGCATTCTCCAGCTAAATACGCCTCAGCCATACATGCTTCTGGCTTTGCATAATTCTTCACAAAAGCCTTTAGTGTTTTCATGTACCTATAACTCAGGAAATATGAATATTAGTCAAACATCATTGCGGGAAGTGCATATATTGAAGCAAATGAGTTCATCAAACCTTTCGAAGGGATATATCCAGCGGAAGTGAACTGGTCCTCCCAATCGTGCCTCTTTTAATAGATGTATTGGTAGGTGAAACATGATATCAAAAAGGGCTGGAGGGAAGAAGCGCTCCAGCTGACACATTGTTTCCACAAACTCTGTTTCCATGGATATAAGTTTCTCTGGGTCAATGATGCGCTGACACAACCTATTGAAGTAACTGCATAATCTGGATATCCTAGGACCCCTATGTAACAACCCTCTTAATGCAGCTCGTAACAAGTTCTGTACTAGGAGGGTTAACTGAACACAATTCGCAATATTACCACAATAACCATCAGGACCTCTAAACTTAGCTAACCTTTGGCAGAAAATGGTCTTCTCTTTCTTCGATAACCAGTGGGCAGCAGGAGGTAAGTATGTTTTCTTTCCCCTCACCTCTGTGTGCAAGTGCTTTCTGATTCCAATATCTTCTAAGTCTTTTCTTGCTTTCAACCCATCTTTTGACTTCGCACTTTGCATCAACAGAGACAATATAGCATCAGACACCTTCTTTTCTACGTGCATAACATCAATATTGTGACGAACAGGTAACTCCTAACACATTAAACAAGAAACTGTTAAGCATATTCATATACAACAATCACATAATATAGGTCAGTTACTATACTTTACCTTCCAGTAACGTAGATCAAAGAATATTGATCTCTTCTTCCACCACCATAGTTCATTTGATTCATCACACTCTTCTTCCACTACCCTCTCATCATCTTCCAACTCTAGTCTTTTCCTTTTTTTTTCCTTCTCTAGAGGTCTACCAAAATCATTCGTAAAAGTTTGTAGTGTCTCATATATCTCAGCGCCTGTTTGTATCCTATTCGCATTCCCTTCCTCCACAGTGTTGTCAAACCAAGATTTTTTATATCTGTAACGATGGCCAGGCGGTAGACTCCTCCCTGTTACCCATGTAGACAAACTTGCGGCTAAACTTAAGCCACCTTGCAGGTGTATCCTTTCCACATACATTGCAGGCTTGTTTCCCCTTTACTTTACATCCAAACAGTGTTCCTAAGGCTGGAGAGTCACTGATACTCCAAAGCAGCAAGGCTCTGAGATTAAAATTCTCCTTCGCAAATGAGTCATATACTTCAATACCCTCAGCCCACAAATCTCTTAGATCGTCTATCAGTGGTGCTAGGTAAACATATATGTTATTACCAGGAGCAGTAGGATCAGGCATCAACAAAGTCAACATTATATTCTAAGCCTTCATACACATGGTTGGAGGCGTGTTATAGTTCACTAACAACACTGGCCATGTGCTGTGATTGGTGCTTTGCATGGAGAAACGGTTCATCCCATCTGTAGAAATCCCAAGTCGAAGATTCCGTGGATCAGCAGAAAAGTCTGGCCATTTAGCATTCACTTGTGCCCAAGAGATAGAATCAACGGGTGTGATAGTGCTCAAATTACTCTATAGAGCTTACTCTCTCAAATAAGAGGTTCAGTTGTAGTACTTAGGGATCGAATCACGAGGAACTAGGGAACCAATTAAATCTAATCAATTAATCAATCCTAGGTGAAGTTGGTTTTAATGATGAAATTTAAATAACAATTCCTAAAATGAGCAAGGTAGTTGCTCCAACTAACAATATGATGGTTGTTTAAATGATAATAAAGAGTGCTAGACTTTGGGCTTTTATTCAGGAATGGAGATTATAATATCTATAAATACCTAACAAGTTGCTTGCATGATACTATAAAACTCAGCCGCTTAACTCTCAGTGATGTCTCACTGGTTAAATAATCTAGATCTCTGGCCTCAACTGTCGTATGTTGACACAGAAAAAGAGTCGATCGATATCCTTTAGAGATATCGAGCGATACACCTTTTGCAGCGCCGATCGATTCACCTGTCGGGATATCGATCGACGGCTTCTAGATATGCCTAGGCGCGAGCCGATAATGAACACTAGATCTCAAGGAGGATGGTTAGCTCTTCTCCAAGGAGACACTAGTTCAAACAGATAATTCAAGATATCAAAGATCCTAGTGATCTATGCTCTAGTTAGCTACTCTAGAACAAGCTTAGGGTGCAATCTATTTGATGAATATCACAACTTAGCAATTATAGTTTGGGGCTAATCCCACAAACCTATTTAAACCCTAGATCTAACAAGTAGACTACTCAGACATATCTAAGCAATTCATAATAATAGATAGATAAAAGAATTGCATAGATAAGGAGTAGAAAACAAATGGAGTTTCACAAATCTCTCCAATCTCTCAAAACATATAAAACTCTAGTCTCTCTCTCACACTCTCTGCTTTGTCTCTCAAGACTTGTGCTTCTTAAACTTGTCAAAACTTGCCGTCAAAAACACTTAGCAAGAATATTTAAGCATTTTCATTAGGTTAAAAACTCGTCAGGGGAAATCTCGTAATTTGGTGAAGTCTTGGTGAAGTAGTCGGCTAAACCATTTCGTCCTCGATATCGATCGACAACACTAGTTGTGTATCGATCGATTATAATCTTCTAGTACGGATCTTCTCAGCTACATCGATCGACAACTCATGATGAGTATCGATCGATTCTTATCACAGTGTTGACTTCCGACTTGGTCTTGAATGGTCAACTCGGGTGTATTATCTCTTGTACTCCAAAATGCTCCAAAAACATCACTTTATCACGAAACGCTCCTGAACCTGAAAGCATACCTAACAGCTAGAAAACACATTAGTTATATAATAAAATACTAGTATACCATGGTAGAAAATGGGTGAAATCCATGGTATATCAACTCCCCCAGACTTACTCCTTTGCTTGTCCTCAAGCAAAAACCAGTAGTCTTTGGAAAAGGTTTGAAAACAGTAGAGACTCAAAGATTCAAAATATTGAAGTCATCACTCTATGGGGTTTGCAATTCATATCTAAACATCCTAATCACATAAGTTCATTATGCCTTATCCTAGCTTAGCAACCAAATTCATCTAGTCAACAACTTAGCAAATCTTATCTGACATTCCCCTCTACTAACCTCATTTCTTAACATAAGATAAAAGTGCCGACTTTACCTTGGGAGTATCAATCAAAGGACACATGGATTCAACTCAAACAAGTATCTGAACACACAGGTAGTCTTCTCTGATCCCTTTCTCCCCTCATCTCTCTTCTCTGAATGTCTTATTAGTTTCAATTTCAACAGGTTTCGATGCCACAAAGGTCATCTAATCTATCTCATTGACATTTGCATTTGTAACTCATACGTTTTGACAAAGTGTAGCGAATACTGGGGTCTCAGGTAATTTACCTATCCCTCGTTTCCACAATATGTGATCATCCTTGAGATTTAGAATACTGGGGTCGAAGGAGACACTCCTACCCCTCTGCCTCTCAAGAAATCATTTCAATCTTCTATAACATAAAACTTAGATCTTTGAGATGCCGAAGAGAGAGAAGGAAGGGAACCAGAAACACACAGACTTTTTACCTTCCAGACTTGTAAAAGGATTCCGATCCAGTGATTTCCAAGCCCCAAGACAAGCAAATAAAGTCAGTATTAGTGTTGGAGGTCAGCTTTGGTTCCTTTAAACAATCTCAGCTAGTGTATATAGGTGACATGTTGATCCACTTTAGCATCTTTAGTACTATCTGCAATCAGTAAATCTAGAATTGTGCTAAAGAGTGGTTAGACAATCAAATATAAATCTATATCAATGTCCTCATTTAATACTTATGTGAAAAAATAATTTTGAAAATAATTTTAATAAAAACCAAAATAAAAACACATATTAGTAAACTCCCCCAGACTTAAATTACACTGTCCCAGTGTAACACTGCCGGAGTGAAGTGAATAAATAAATCATAAGAACTTAATATAACAAGATAGAACGACTAAACCTGACCGCAATTGGCGTCGATCGATACGTAGGGATTTACGTCGATCGTCAGCAATGGTCGTGTGGTGTTGAGCGATGTGAATGGTATGTGTCGGTCGACGGAATCATCATTCTACTTGGATCTTTAAAAACTGCAAAAATAAATGCTAAAATAAAAGTAAAAATGTAAAAATAACTTAAAAAGAAAATAAAAGATACCTAATAGTGAGTTGCCTCCCACTCAGCGCTTTGTTATAGTCATTTAGCTTGACTTTGGTGGGTGTGTGACTCAGACGGTGCAGAAACTGCTGCTTATCGGACAACAAGCATCAATTTCGTGTCTCCTCCTTTCAAACCATGTGGCAATGAAGCTTCTTGTGGCATCATCACTTCTTAGCTGTTTCTTATCTATTTTGAGGACTGTATCCATGAGTTTCCTCAGAGTATTTTCAATAGATTCGATGCTGCCAACATTCCTGTGGATGGTGTTGTAGGAGTATTATGACGATTCCCTCAGTTCATTCTGTATTGCATCGATCTTGTCATGAATCAGCTGATCTCGGTCTGCCAAGGACTCAGTGTCGATCGATGCTACAACATGTGCGTCAGTCGTTTCAGTGGGCGTTATGTCGGTCGATCCAGTGGTTACTGTGTCGATCGATTCTGAAGGTTGTCCTTGGTACTGTATAGCACGTATATCGTACTTCAGCTGACGAGTAGTTCTGCATAGGCTGTTCACTCATTCATTGACAGTGTCGTCAATGTCATCACTTCTTCCGTTGAGTCTCTCCTCCATAGCATTCATGGCTTCGTATAGCTCATGTTTGATCTGATCAACTTCTGCTATTGTGCATGCTCTCTTCGCTGGTGGTGGCTCGATGTCGATCGATATGGATCTGATCTTGTCGATCGATGTCGCGTTTCTGTCACGAAGACCAATATCATCCTATCCTCCATTGCTGCAAACCTTGTGTCGATTGATGGTGAAGAGTTTATGTCGATCGACGGAACAATAGCATTGTGAGCCTGACCTTTCTCGCGAATTGTTGCCAACTCTTTATGTAGAAAATCAATCCTCTTGCTTAACCATTCGACATTGTTGTTGAGAGGGCTGTGGGAACCGAAATTTGCACCGTCACTATTTCGTATATTTTAGGAAAGTAGGAAAACCCAAATTTCCCAGAAGTCCCGGATTTCTGAGAAACCACACGTCAAGCAATCAGAACACGACAATAACGGAAAAATAAAATAAAAATCGTAAAAAAGAGCAAGAAGGATTTTATTCCGAATCTGCGTATGAGCTTGACAACAACAAGGTAACGTGCTTCGGCTACGAGAGCTGTCGGCGAGATCCTAGTTCTAATACCCGAAGGTGGCTAAACCTAATTGAATCGCAGCTCAAAAAGAAAAACAGAAAGTTGCCTAAATTGCTCTAAGTGCTAAGTTGCTCTGGAAAAGTGATGTCTCTATGCCTCTTGCCTTGAACTCCTTATATACTCCCTCCAAGGTGGGTTTACGCTTCCTCCTTTTGCCCTTAAGCCGTCATAGTCGAAAAAATGGAAATATTCCATTTTTTCCAATCTTCATGATTATTTGCGGAAAGTTTCCATTTTTTCCGCGGAAACTGATGCTTATCCTCCAAGCATAAACCGTCATAAGGTTTATGGGTTTTTGAGAAATCGTAAGTGGGCCTCGAATCAAGTTTAGGACCCCTTTGGGCCGTATTTTTGATTTGAGACATTTTTACGATTTCTCCGATAAGGTTAAGTTTCCGCGGTTTTATTGTAAACCAAACGGACGATTCTATTTGATCGAGAGATCAAGAAACGGATAGTCGTGAGTTGCGGAGAACGGCTATACGGATAGTCGAGAATGCATAGCTTTACGTCGTATCGTCTTTTCGGAAGACTTCGGACGTTTCGGAGAATATCGATGTACAAACGCTCGATCGCTATAGCGACCAAACTTTGTCCGCAGCTCGGTCGCTATAGCGACCGAGATCTATCCGCAGCTAGGTCGCTATAGCGACCGAGCTCTGTTCGGAGCTAGGTTGCTATAGCGAACGAGCCTTGCTCGCGGCTCGGTCGCTATAGCGACCGTGCTGTAATCGTAGCTCGGTCGCTATAGCGACCGAGCGTGGTTTTGTGATCTGTTCGCTATTGCAACCGAGCTCTCGTTCGTGACCCGATAGCCATCGCGATCGGGTTTATGCCGTGGTCTGAGGTCCGTTATCCAAGTGTTTGAACCTATCGCAAAGCTAAGATTCTCTTAGGATGCTTGTTTGCGGAGGTTTGGTCCTTTGATAACAAAGTTCCGTTTGACTTTAAGAAATCGTTATTTTCTTAAATCGTTGATTTCTCAAGTTGTTGATTAAGAAATCGTCGTTGATTAAGAAATCTTCGTTTTTTAAGAAATCGTCATTTTTTAAGAAATCGTCATTTTTTAAGAAATTGTTTATTTCTTAAATCGTTGATTAGGAAATCGTCGTTTTAAAGAATTGTTCTCTTAAAACAAGATTTTAAGGAATCTGCCTTAGAACTTCAAAGAGGCTGTTCTCTCAAACCGTACGAACCCAGAAAACGATCAAGATATCAAATCCAAGCCCTCACCGACCGAGCTTGTTTCCGAGCTCAGTCGCTACAGTGACCGAGCTTCGTATGACCCCTTGGTTGTTCCGCGATTGCCAAGCCGCATCCTCGTGGTTTAACGATCTTTTGTTATCTCTGATGATCGTGTTTTAACGAGAACTTTGTTTAGTCGCGGAACCTTTTGCAAGGAGACGACCTTTAAGAAATCGTAGATTTAAGAAATCGTAGATTTTAAGAAATTGTAGATTTTAAGAAATCGTTGATTTTAAGAAATCGTTGATTTAAGAAATCGTTAATTTTCTTAAATCGTTGATTTAAGAAATCGTTAATTTTCTTAAATCGTTGATTTAAGAAATCGTTAATTTTCTTAAATCGTTGATTTAAGAAATCTTGTTTTTTAAAAACAAGATTTTCCCGCAATTTTTTCGTATAAGTTTTTCATATAAGTTTTCCTTGAAAACGTAAAAATTCTTAAGACGTATATTTTTATCGAATGTTTTGGTACTAACCTCGTCGCCAACATGAACCCTTGGAGCTTGTTTCGATGCTGCGGACAAATCTATTCAAGAATTTTATCGTAAAAATTAGTTTAAGCAATTTTTAGGAGAATTATCTTTTTCGAGGAATATTTTCGAAAGTTAATTTCGCTGTGACCGTTTTTGACCCCAACAGTTAGCCGCCCAGCCCGTTAGAACCGTGTATCGTAGATGCGAGGTTCTAGCGTGCGATAAGACAAGTTAGTCAAGTTAGGCGGAATTAATGGTTGAAAATGTCCGTTGAAAGTTGTACGTTCATTCTAAGAAGAGTGGAATCTTATAAGATTGGGGCTGCGCTTGATGAAAGCTGCCTACGTACCCTTTGTCAAAAGGGATCAAGCCATTCGTAGTTCGTCTTGGAGTTAAGATTCTTATTACCTGTTTTCCAGTGAGACTTTATCGTCTAGTTATTTCGAGCATATTGCTGTCGATGGTATTTCGTATTGGACCTTTGTCGGCCGCAAGAGTAGCCTCGGAGGCTGTTTATTTTGGCCAAGTTTGGCCTGTAAAAAATATTTTGCTCAAATCTATAAAATCGTGGTTTTTATAAATCGAGAGAACTTTCGTTTATCGAAGTTAGAGGGATAGGGTGTGAGTTGTCATCTCATTCCTGCCTCTCCGATGATTACCGTATCCATCGATTGTACAAAGCAAGATTTTTCGCGGTTTACTGATTTACGCGAAGGTTCGTGAAACGGATAGACTTAAGTGAAGAGACAAGTTTTGGGATCTCGTATCGGGTGTTGATACTATGTCTGTGAGATGTTAAGTACCAGCAAGGCTGGGTTTAGGGCAAGACCTAGGTTTACTTTCGGACTGAGGCTTTGCGATGACAAATCGGCTTTCGTTTTGCCTGTTTGCGATTTTAACCTGACTCGTACCGTTTTAAAATCCGCGAAGTGTTATCGGCTTATTATGATTTGTCTGGGTACGAGTCGGAGCTACTTCCTTTACAAAGCACTCAAACGAAATTTCGGTTTTCTTGTATACAGCGCTATGGTATCCTGGTCGGATGTAAGAGAGCTTACCCTTAGGTGGCTTGTCTGTTTAGGACGTTAGAGTTCGTTTGTTGTGATCAGCAACAACGATATGATGCCGTTTAGAAGGCGTATGAAATTTTGGTCGAAAAATGTTTATTCGAGCACGAAGCGACGTTTCGCAGTGCTGCGACTTTATTTTTCTTTACGCCATAAGAGGATTATGGGCTTTGGCTTATGATTTGATTTATACTTTCGTCAAGTGTAAATGGTAGAATCCGAGTAGTCATTTCGGATTTTGATTTTGTCGTTTTGTCTGTATGCTACTTTTTGGCAAGCGATGGGAGACATGTGTCTGGATGTGATAATCATTTTGTGGATACTGGATCCGTTGTCATAGCCGTTTAGTAGTTGGCGAATTGTTTTGAGGATTTTGGAACGAAGGACCGTGTAAATTTATCAGGGAGAAGCGTCTAACTTCACCGTGTTTCGTGAAGTGTTGCCCTTCCGGAACTTGTTTTTGAATTTTTAAGAATGACTCGTATAGCTCTAGGAGCTTTGTTACGAGTGTTTCTTTTTATACCGCGCTTTATGGAGCGTATAGAACTTAATCGATTGATGATAAGTTTAAATCTTCCAATAACCATAAGGTTGTTAGGACTGAGTTTCGTTACGAAGAATTCATCGTATGATTTCCGATTCTGGGTTATACGACAAACTGCTTGCGTAATAGTCACTTGGCGTTTTACGACAAATCGTGGATTGTTGTTTAGCCGCTAGCCGTTAAGCGGTTGGAGCGATGGTCGCTCAGTAGTTTTGGATTGGCATGGAGGCTAGGTGCTGCCGTTTAGCCAGGGAAGTTGTTGGTAAAGGATCGTCGTAGAATATGTGCGGACTTGGTTGCAGGGTCATTTCCTGCTTCGCGTAGCCGAGGGTAGTAAAAGAAGAAATCAGGAGCAAAATTATCTACGACTGATATCCGTTGTTTTATTTTACAAAAGAAAACGGGTTAACCGTTCTTTCAAAGGTTTTTCTTTCTTTAGGAAGCAGGACGAGCGTGCCTTAGAATGCGTGGCGATCGTTTCTCGGTTTTTCGAGAGACTAAGTCGGTTTGCATGTTCTGCCTGGAAAGTCAAGGAACAGTGGAACAAGACTGGAAAATTTGCCTAAGACTTAGCTTGCTAGACTATCCACCTAGGTTCTAAGTTCCCTAAATTCTACGACAGTTTTCAAGACGTTTTCGTTCCTTTCCTACCAAATATTAAAACCTTGACGGAATTTTTAGTCAGACGTACCTTAGTCTCATTGATGATTCGAGATTGCCCATTCTTCCTTCTTCTTCTCCTCTTTTCTTCTGACTTTATCGAAAGTTTTTTATGCGTTTAGGAATGGCCATTTTTGATTCAGCATCGAAGGACTTCGAAAAGTCAGTTACCGAATTTCATATGAATTGGTTTTCGACTTAACGTGGCGGAATCTGGTAAAATCACATTGTGTTTTATGCATCGAAGGAATTTTACGAAATCGTTGATTCAAAGGGAGGAGAAGAAGACAAAGAGGGGCATTTGGAAAGACGGGTCAATGGACAAGGCGTCACTCGAATGAGGCTCTCAGTTCGTCAGGCTGCGAGCGAACTGGTTATGTTCCAGATACGATATTGTTTGGCTTTATGAATGATGTTTCGTAAAATATGGCCGAGCTTGATCTTACGAAAGCTGTTTTCTAAAGCGCTGTCGAGCTTTTATTTTTCGAGAGTTATTCCACAACTGCTGCCGAGTTAATTTTACGGAAGTCGTTTCGTAGAATTTTTGTCGAGTTTAATTGTACAAAATCTTTCTCGTGATATATTTGTCAAGTTTTTTTTTTTTTTTTTAACGAAAGGTGTTTCGTAAAAGTTATTGAATTTTAATATCGGAATCCTGTTGGGGTCAAAAACGGTTATCTCGAAATCAACGGCTAAGTCTATTTGTCATATGAAAAACCCTCCGAAAAACAAACACGAACACCGGTAAACCGAAGGAACCGAGCAGCCGACCCCGGCCTTGGCCGTAGCCGCCGGGCGGCTAGCCCTCGTGCTGGCCGTGGCCGGCGGCGGCTAGCACCCGTGCTGGCCGTGGCCACCGGGAGGCTAGCCCCCGTGCTGGCCGTAGCCGGCGGCGGCTAGCGCCTGTGCCGTCCGTGGCCACCGGGCGGCTAGCCCCCGTGCTGGCCGTGGCCGCCGGCGGCTAGCGCCCGTGCTGGCCGTGGCCGCCGGCGGCTAGCCTAGTGCTGGCTCGGGTCTTCGGACAACAATCTCCGGTACACAAGTCCCAGGCCCCGACCGTCAGAAGTCTGTACTTCGAGTCTTTCCCAAGTCCTTGTAGGACGAATCATTGAGATTCCGCGTACGAAACTCCGGTTCTTACTCCAAACTAAGACCGTCGGAAACACTTCGGAAACTCGTAAGATATCAACGGGAAGGAAGATCTTAAATTCTTCGTACGAAACAGCGATGGTTATCTTAAGACACCACTCATCTCAACTCTACGAACGAATGAAGAACTTCCGAAGAAATCGTAGAAAACAACGGAAGTCCTAGAGACGGCCCGAAAGGGACCAAACGTGATCGGACAGTCCGTTTACGATTATCTGAGATAGATACGACGATTTACGTTTATCTTTACGTAACAAGATAAATGCTAAATTTCTGGAAGGATAAATGTCAAGTTTCCCGAAGATAAATGTCAAGTTTCCCGATAAACATGGAGGCCGACGAAAATGGAAAAAAGCCCGCCTTGCGGCCCAGAAGGAGAATAGACCGTCATAAGAAGGAGTATATAAAGGAGCTTTGGGAGAGGAAGAAAAGAAAAAAGAGAGGAGGAAGAGAGAGAGCAAATCCGAAACCTAGGGACTTAGAGAACTCTTGCTAGCTTAGGACTTAGGAGTTTAGACTAGCGGAGCAAGACTTAGAACGTTTTGTCTCCTGTATTTCCGTCGTTTTCCGCTTCAGCGTTTCTCTACTTCCCTTTTTCGGAAGAATATTGTATTCAACTTATCATCTATTTAATAAAACGCCTTAGTGCAATTTTTCCGCTACGTTGCTTTATTCTATCAATTTCGTTTGGTTGTCGCAGAGAATCCGAGCCTTCAGAGAAAACTAGGTTTACTTAGTTTTCCTTCGATTTATTTAACTAAAATCGACAGTGCGAATTTTGGTTCCCACAGTTTGGCGCTAGAAGAAGGGGGGGGGGTCGGATTCTCTTACTCAAAACCTACGATTGGTAACAACAGCATGGCCACATCACCGGTCCGCAACATCGTGTCATTCGGGGACAGAGCAACGGCTGGTCAAGCCAAACCTCACGACGAACTCCTCGTTATCAGCTTAACGATCCAGGACATCGACGTAGCAAGAATATTGGTCGACACCGGATGCTCGACAAATATTATATATAAAACACTCTCGAGAGGATGGGAATCGACCTAAGCGCTATCACGGACGATCCCAATCCAATAATCGGACTCTCAGGAAACATCACAATGACCCTCGGCTCAGTCGATCTCTCGGTCAGAGCCAGGAGCGTCACGAAGATGGTGGAATTTTTGGTAGTCGACAGTCCAGCAGCATATAACGCGATCGTCGGGACTCCGTGGTTAAACTCCATGCGAGCAATCCCCTCGACTTTCCATCTGTGCCTCAAATTTCCGACCCTCCTCGGAGTTGAAACAATACAAGGAGATCGTAAAGCGCCGCAAGTCTGCTTGGCCGCTGGGTTAAAACGAAAAAACTCTGAGCCCGAAACTAACCCAAAAAAGCAAGCAACCCACGAACCAGCATCGCAGGACCCTCCAGAAATCTTCTGGCAATCGCAAAGAGCTGAAGCCCTAGAAGGGAAACGTGAGCCCACTTGCGAACCAGTAATTTCGGTCTGCCTCGACGAGACTAACCCAGAGCGGTGCGTGGAGATTGGAGCCAATCTCCGCGATCCGTTGAAAGCAAAACTCATCGCATGTCTCAAGAAGAACCTTAACACTTTCGCTTGGGCTGCGGAAGATATGCCGAGAATCGACATCAACATAACATGTCACAAACTCAACATCAATCCAACTCATAAACCCTTAAAACAAAAGAGGCGAAAGCTAGGCCCCGAACGGGCAACTGCAGTTAATGAGGAAGTTGAAAGACTCCTCAAAGTTGGATCAATAACAGAAGTAAGATATCCCGACTGGCTCGCCAATCCCGTCGTCAACAAGAAGAAGAACGGGAAATGGCGAGTGTACGTCGACTTTATTGATCCAACAAAGCATGCCCGAAGGATTGTTTTCCGCTTCCGCACATCGACCGTCTGGTCGAGGCAACCGCAGGAAACAAACTCCTATCGTTCA